>NW_026860534.1:0-16306 GCF_026571515.1 Ruditapes philippinarum | reverse complement strand
AAATGCACAATAATGTCAAATATTGGAAGATTCGTGATCATGAATATGTCTGCATATATTACTGATTTCTGCATTATATGTGTACTTATTTCCATATTTAAATGTTTCAATTTTACTTTAGTTCTGGGACAGAAAGATAATTTTTAGTCCCAGTTTAGTTGCTTTGTTAATTTTACGTTTTGTTGTTGTTGTTTTTTCTCTTTTCTATATAAAGGTATAACTAAATTTAAAAGACGGATACATCATCTAGGCCCTTATCAAAAATTTATTTTATTTATTTTTATTTTTTATTTAATATGTAGTAATCTGAAATAATGTGTATGTATGATAATTGTTATAACCTAAGATCATTGTATGTATAATCAATTAAAGTATTATGCACTTTTTTTTTGAAATTGCTTTTTAAGTCGTCAATGGTTTTAGATTTGTGTGATCTGAAGAGACAACGGATTGGTGGACAAATACTTGATAGTTGTAAACATGGACTTCATCAACCTGAACAAAGTCAAACTTCATGCATTCTTATTCAATTTTAGGCATACCTGATTACACATTAGTCACTCTTTGTGATTGAGGTGTTGCCTCTTAGGGTTGAGAAATCAGGATTGCAGCCACCGTTTATCCGTGCGTGATCGTAAAAGGCGACTAGATTAGTTTGAATAATTGGAGTCTATGTATCTCTAAACTCTAGCAGGTGAGCTGGATTTGACCCCTGGTGTCGCTTTAAGTTAGAAGTTAGAAGTATCTGTTGCAGGGTTATTTTGTGTTCCGTATATAACTTTTTCATCAATCAAGTGATTTTAAGATTACTAGGCACAGATGTTTACAATAATAAGATGTGTCATGCGCAACACCCAGATCGACCTCTACCTCAAAGGTCATGGTCACACTTGGAGGTCAAAGCCTGAAATGGTATGTTACAGGGTATGATACCAAGTCATGCCCGTGCGAATAAAATGTCATTGGTGAATCGCCCGCATACCTAAAAATTACGGGCTGGACACGGAATATACCCTGTAACTAACCATACCCTGTATTGATTATGTATTTGTCACAAATTGTGGCTTTCAAATAGTGATAACAACTATACAAATGTATTTCTGTTAACACATACAGTACACAGGAATTATTTCATTATATTTCTTTCATGAATTTATTGTTACTTGCTTACTGTCATAATAAAGAGATTCCAATCCATTGCATTGGCTGATCCGAAACGAAGTCGGACCAATGGGTAAATCATAGTTTCTTCCAGAAAATGTTTTTTACGAGAAGTCGAAGAGTTCATTAAACAGATAGAGTACCTCGCCACAACGGCTAACGCCAATAACACGCGGACATCTAGCGGTCTTGTTTCTTTGCTTTATATAGATAGAGCACCTCGCCACACCGTCTAACGCCAATAACACGTGGGCATCTAGCGGTCTTGTTTCTTGGCTTTATATTTCCGTCATTATATGAATTATAAATACATTCGTGAATTATTAATAGTAAATAAGTAATAAAATGATTATTTGCAATATAATTTATTTACATGTATTTCAAATAGAATCATGAAATGATAAAAAAAAATCACTCGGTTATCAGAAAGTCGTACAATTCGTGTTGTATACCTGGGCTAGTAACCAGGGTTACTTGGGCAGAGATGGACCCTAGTTAAAGAAGGATTTACAGTCAGAAAACAACTTGTCGCAACTTGCGCGATGAAGAAATCGAGTTGAAAATACATCACATCAGACATGATCATGTCTATGTGATACCTTGGGTGTATACCGGTATCTAAAATTGAAAAAAACAATTTATCCTGTCTTTGCCCAATGGGACTGCCGTGCATAGGTAGTTAATCTTGCAAAACATCACTGCTAAAATTCCAACACAACAGTATAGATTATGTTCCAAAAAGCATGTAACAACATGCATTAATCCGCACTCAAACAGTTTTTAATTTTCACCAAATCTGTTACAGTCTAGGGAAATATAGGTTTAATAATATTTCGCTTTTTTTTCTTGAAATATTCGTACACTTTATCATATTCTTGTTTCTATTTTATCAAAGTCACCCACGGAGATTTTCAATTTTCTTAACCAATTAGATATCATTATCAAGTTCTATCCTGAACATTGCGATTGTTCGAATACATTCTGTTAGAGTTCTAATTTTCAGTATACATTATTACTATATTCGAAAATTTCAAAATGAGTCAGAACACAAAAATGCGCTTTCAATTTCAATTGAAAACTTTTACTGACAGCTTCAACTGATAGAGAACTTGTAGGATGTTTCCACAGTAAAAAAGATAATGGATTTATTTTCGTTTTTTACTTCATCAGCAGACTGTACGATCTTTGTTGGCGCCATATATAGAATTCCCAGGGTATATCAAAACGACAGCAACGATTACCTGTCAATTACGTTCATCCTCTAATTCATTTACGAAACGATAAATTATAAGTAAGTTTAGTTATAAGTTAGAAATTACATGATACCCATGTAAGTTTGATTTCCTCCATGTGGTAAAACTATCCAGCCAGCAGAAGGATCGTATGGGTTCGTACCCAAAATAATGCTGGAATCTCGTCGTATAAACAATACATACAGTACAGTGTTGGTGCGACGTAAATCCAAACCAAAAAGTAAGCACATACATACTCAAGTTGTCATATATAAATGGGAATGACAAAACTGATAGATGTAGTACAAGTGTTTTCTTTTTGTTACCATGATATGTAGGTGTGTTTTCTTGGTTTTAATTCTAAAATGAAAATCATTTCAGTCTTTAACCTTGAAATCTTGCATAGAATTTGATCAGACGGCAAGATTGTTGAATTTTTTTTCCACATTCAAATACCTTATTCTCATCTTATAAAATAAACAGGCTTTATATTTGTGATAAAGTGGTGTAAGTGCTTATACAATATACAGAGAGATTATTTGATAAGTATGGCTGCACATTACGTATGTCTAAACACATTGAATTCTCTGGTCATATTCCAAGAAACGCTGCAGATATTTCCGGGTGAATCAGAATATTGTAATGCAGCATTTCTTGTCACATCAAGTTTATTCATTCCAACAGGTGTGAGAAGCATCAAAACACAAATTCACTGCTATCAAAGGCAGCAAATACGATCTGCTGTATATTAAGGTTTTTATCTTGAGAGTTTGACAGACCATAAGTTTCTGTACTTATATAATATTTAGATCGCAATAAGCAAAATAAAATTAACCTAAACTTAAAAAACAAAAGTTTTCAAAAAAAGTACTTCAGCAAAGTTATTAAAGTGAACACCAGCATTAGAATGGCTTTAAACAATGCTACTATATCTCATTTGAATTCTGGCTAAAACTCATTGTCATAACTACAGATAAACAAACGTCTCATAACTACGTAGACCATTGTTAAAGACAAACACTACTTTAGTTTAGTAGATTGTCAAAATGAATTTATTCCCAGAATTCTTAACATTCATTTGTTTTAAAATTATGTCATAGCGTACTTTGTAATTTGAAGTGTCGATGGCCAAAGTTTAAAAGAAATGAAAGTATTAAGTTAAACTTAATTGAAAAGTATAGAAGCCACTTTGTGTTCTGATTTTGTTCCAAGAAATTCTGCAGCTGTACAGAGATGATTCATCCTAGCACAATTCAGATTAAGCCACTATAGATATTGCAAGATCTATTTTCTTTCTCTTTTTTATCTTGCAACATCGCAAGAAGACTCTTAAATACCAATATTTCTTTTTCTTTTCTTGAGACCGTGTTTTGTGTTTTCATTTATTATGAATTTTTTTTTTTTTTTTTTTTTTATTTTGCTAAGTTGTGCTGTTGTTATATATTTATGTTGTAAATTCAAATACTAACATAAATTTTCCAAATAATCAGTGAAGATATTTAACCACAACGCATTTACAAAATACATTTACGCCAGGGTGTGCATGCTATGCACATGCTATGGTTCGTCCCGGATTCTCGAAATCTCATATATTGGGATTTAATTCGTGAATTTTCTGAATCTAGGTAACGTAATATAAATTAAGATTTTCAAAATTTGCTCTTCTCAAAATATGTGCTTTAGTGATAAATGTATAGACAGAAGATCAGTCTAACACAGTATTTCTGTCTTTTCTCCGCACTTTTGTAAGATCTTTCCTATATTCGCTATATTTCCTATATATATTACTGCATGGTAAGCCGTTTGCATGTTTGTGTTAACATTACTGCATATAACAACTCCACACTATTTTATATCATAACATTGTGCACTGAAAATGAAGAAATAATTGTATTACATAACATCAATAATATATTACTACATTTGTCTTATTCCGTCCAATTAAATGTAAATACAATGAAATTGTTTTTGATAATGTTAGATTTCAGTATGTTAATACATATTTTTTCAGTCAAACCGGAGACGTTAATATATTGTTGCAAATATTACTGAATTCATCTATCTGTCTGAGAGTCGAGATAATAGTTCTTTTGAGATGCATAAAAGATAACATTGAAAAATCTGATCCTTTAAATGTTCAAGATTTTCAGACGTGATTCGCCTTCGTATAATCCTGATATTTTGTATTTAAGATTTTTTCTTGATAATGATTACGAAATGTTAACATTCCATGAAAATAACACCTTATCGTATCTGCGTTTGCTAATTATTTTTTTCATTGGATTTTTAATGCATTATTCTTGTCGTGACAATAAATACATTCATATGGCGCTCCACTGTAAGTATAGTACTTTGGGTGCCTTCCTTACACAACCAGTCTATGCAACCATGTATTCTTCTTTGAAGCTTGAATGCGGTGCTTTTTCGTCGTCATGTGCAGCAAATTCTATTAATTAAAGGTTTAACGGTATAGATAAACATACAAATATATGAGTACATGAAAACGAAGGGGAACAACTCTTTGACAATAATGCTCTGTATATGTCAGTACCATTCCGTAAGCTGACAAACCGTACCTGACTACAGTATGACGAAGTGTTTATAGCTATATCTCATGAAAATATTTTTATGAAATTTATAAAGTATCGAAATTATCAAATGTATTTCCTTCATCTTACGGTCGATTCTCAACATAAAATATCCTCATGAATATTACATGTTCTGGTAAAAAAACAACATTATACTGCTATTTTAAGAAGGGGTATAACTGTTTAGCAATTATATGGTCCATTTTCTCAATAGGAAATATACAAACATTCATTTATACAAGTATTTTAGATGCTTATTTTCGAAATTCATACAATAATTTTGTAAACTAAGTGTAGTCGAAATAAATCTTTATACACTTTGTAAAGAAATTGCCTCTCTTTCAACGAATGTCATCTAAAAATATTTATATCTAGGAGATTTACTTAAAACTTCAATTAGTTGTTTATAATTTTAATTTTCCCATAATTAAACTCTTACGCATATATTTCAAGAATTATTTCTCCTTTAAACAGAGTTGCATGAAATATATTTAATTCTAAAAAAATAAAATAACTAAAGGGATTCTTTTTTGAAACTTCAAAGTTTGATCCCCATTGTCATCCGCGTTCCGTTCTACAAGGTCCATTATCTGCCGCCTATACTTAAAAAGTAAAACATTGAATTTTATGTATGACAGAGGCTTCCCTTATATATCTAGTGTATTGATTTACATATAAAATACTTTTTATAAATCGTAGAAATTGACATGCTTTAAATGAAAACTTTCCTGTCTGTCTGGTAACAGTGAAGCCCACATATCTTAAAAATGTTGCATAACATTTTTCAGTAGTCTGTTGTAATGTATATGCGATCATTTTTGGGGAGGCTATGCCGACCCAATGTTAATAACCGTCCGTCAAATCTTACTGCCGCGGTAATCAGGTCAAAAAATAGTACCTTGATTTTTTCTAAGCTGACTCATCACTCATCACAGACATTTACAATATGAAAATATTTTCATTCTTTAATTTCATATCTGCAATTTGTAAAGATAATAATTCTCGATTTTTGTTTGTTATTTTTTCAAAATCACTACTCCGTGACGTCATACTGCCGCGGTAATCAGGTTTAGGCATACGTACGTTGGTAATAAATAGTTCTGGTATGAAAACCCTTCTATATAATAACTTTATCAATATTTTTTAAACAAAAAGCATAAATGAAAATTTATAGATAAATGCTTTAATTAGGTGGCAAATATTCTTTATTATTTTTGATAACAATTTTCCAATTACTACGCAGCGACCAACTGTTTATGACGGGTCATTAACTAGAACGTTGCAACACCGTAGTCTCAATATCATGCATGTTCTTTTGTTGTTATAAACCATTCATAGTCCTTAATATTTTTTTAAAGACAAATTATGGTAAACTGTCGCTTACATCAGAGACATGGATCATGCTTGCGTGATAACTAAGGAAAACTAACTTATTAGTACACCTTAAGGTAGCTCGCTACTTTCCGACTGAAATATGACAACATCTCAGATTTTGATGATTTTTGGTATGCAAACATATAAATATGTTAGCTTTACTTCTGCAGTATTATTTTATAAATAAACAGCGTTACTATGACGTCAAAGCGCCCTCTATCGGTGGCGGCGTAATTGTGTCTTTTTATCAATAAACCGGTCTGTTCTTATCAATTTTCATCCGATTTCATTCATTTTAATTTGATAATGTTCAGTAAATGTTGTCTTTGTAATGGTGTCTTTCTTTAACATTTACTTAATAGTCTGCGATTTTACGTCATTTTTCTCTACGTTCTGACGTCCATATTTGATGCAAATATCGCGCGATATCGCAATAAAGATTGTGTAATAAAAGAAATTCAACACGGTGAATTTTGCTATAATTTTCCGAGCGTGTAGTGAGATAGTGAAGGAAAATATTTATGCAATAAAAATATAGGGTCAACGCGTAAGATATTTTGCTATTACTGTTTTAAAATAAAATAAAGGGTGAGTGAAACGTAATGATTTTGGTGACGTTAATAGATGTTGGAGTTCAAAGAATAATACCAAATAACAATTTTCTTACGTCAAACATTACGATAGTAAGTATAAACAACACAGGGACTTGATGAAATGTATATTTTTTAAATTGTTGATTATTTTCTCATTGAAAGCATGCGCTAGATGAGCACATTTACAATGTTTAATCCGACAATCCCTTTTTAAATACTTTCCTAATTTGAAGGTCTCATACATCTTTTAATTCTAATTTTATAATGTGATGTTGTTAAAGTGTTATATCATTATATGAATTAATTAGTTTCAGCGCAAAAAAATAAGTACGAATAAAGTAAGAATTTTAGGTCGCTTAGCTTATACCCGTAGAATATTTATTTTACGTTACATTCAGCCTTGAAACACTTTCATAAAGTCACATAAAGGCAGACGAGCCTCGGTGTCAAAACCCATCGTAAAAATACAAATAAAATAGATATGCATAAAAATGTGCCGAAATAAGTGATAAATAAAATTCAGAAATAATATTCAAATATGTTAAAGGGACTCCACTGAGGTTTTTTGACATGATCGAACTGAAAATATTTTTTCCAGATAAATGTACCATTTGATGTAGGTTAAGACCATTAATCTTTGTGCAAACTTTCAGAGCATTCGCGCACTTTGTTTTTCTAGAATAATTATTCAACATGAAAAGCGTTTAAACGCTTTTCACGCAAATCGGGCTAACAAAAGCATAAAAATACAATTTTCAATTTATTTCAAAGTATATTTCTTAATTATCTTTGCATATATTTCTGTTTAAAGTGCCCCAGCTCATTTATGTAAGAAATTCAAATGTTATGTGTTTGTTTTTTAACCGCAGTGGAGTCCCTTCTAAGAATATTTAAAAACAAACTACTAGAAACAAAAACCTTTATTTTATTTTTATTTTGCTTACCATTTTTAAGTCTGTGCAATACATAGATTATATAATTATTATCTAATTAAAATGTCATGATAATTAGAAAATGAGCACTTATGTGACAAACTATAAACTATTTTGGAAGCAAAATCATACTGAATCAAAAAATATATATGCATATTCGAACTGCAGACTAGAATGTGAAATACCCAATATAACCATTACTCAACTCGAATTCATTACCGCTTTTTCATTACAGTATAACATAGCGGCCCTCAAAGTATTATTTATTTCTAAAGAGTTCCACTACATTTTACCTCTCTGTAGAGCAACCACTCTAAGCAACAAAGGGCATTTCTCTGTAAAGATTATACTTTATGTTTTAATTAAATACAAACTATAATTATTAAAGAACTTGTACAACTTTTGTTACCACTGAATACAAATAATGTATTATGTTGACGTTATCTTGTTCTTTTTTTAAAACAATACAGTTTGCTTTAAAAAAAATAAAAAACAAGAAAAAAGCAAACAAAAAACAACCTCAAAACACACACAAAAAACACGTGTTTATGATGTTAGCAATAAAGTGGACTTCTCCCTTATTTAGGGAGATCATAATCAGGTTTTAAACTTTGAATATTCTTCTGTTGCCACGTTGTAATCGGTAAAGTTGAAGAATCAAATGAAAAATTAAAGAAGCAAAATGCAACACTGTCAAAAGAGAAAACACAACTAGCTGATCGATTGGCCAAGTCTACAATGAAAGCAGACAGTATCGAATCGAAAATTGAAAGTGTGACAGAGTGTGTAGGAAAGAAAGTAGCTAAAGACATAAAAGACTTGAGAGATGAACTGTTGAAAGAAATGTATGAAGTAAAACAGCAAATTGGTAGATCGGTAATACAGACTTCTGCTGAAAAAACGATCTCGCCTGAGTCCCATAAACAGGATAATATTGAGAAAGACAAACAAATTAACACAAAAAACCCTGAAAATAACACTCGGCCAACAGAAAATCAAAATTCAAAATCTAAATACTCTGCATTTATAGCAGGTGATTCAATGACAGGTATCCTGAGTGCGAACAGAATGTCAGACTTTAATGTGAAAGTTAACATCAAGACTCACTCTGGTGGAAGAATACGCACAATTGAAAATACCTTCATATCAATGAATGATACAGATTCAAATGGAATAAAGGATAAAGATGTAATAGTACTTCATGTAGGCACAAATAATATATCTGATGCAGATTCCAGCCAGTACATAGTTGATGAGCTGAAGGATACAATACACACTGTAAAAACCATCAACTCAGAGTGTAAAATAATCATTTCTTCAATTCTACCTAGAAGAAATGACAAACTTGTCAACACCATTATATCTGAAACCAACAACAGGTTTAGAGATCTGTGTGCAGATGGTGGTCATCACTATATCAACCATGACTCTGACTTTATCCTGCATGGTACTCCAGACAAATCGCTGTATAAAGACTATTTACATCTAAATAGAAAGGGTGGGAAACTGTTTGGAACAAACATGAGGAAGGCTATAAACTATGTCCTAGGCATATCTACGATGCCATCTGATGACCATAGCAGTAACAAAATGGACAACAAGTCTCATTTTCAGAAAGGGAGGTTTACAGGGAGGAGAGACGAGAACATGGTCTACATGCCATTACCAACATCATGGCTGAGGAATCAGAATTCTTGGGATCGCCGTCGTTAGATATTTGTGAAAATAATTCATTTCAATATGGAGAAACCAATGTTAATTTGACTAATGAAATTGTAAACGACAATACTTTAAACTATGACTCCAATAAGAATAGTAACTCTTGGTACACGCATAAAGGGTTGAACATACTACATCTTAACATTCACTATTTGTACCCAAAATTAGACGAACTCAAAATTATAATTTCAGAACAAAAAATTGATATACTCTGTTTATGTGAAACGTTTCTAAATGTAAATTTTCTAGACAATGAACTACAGTTGGACAATTTTACACTTTTTCGCAAGGACAGGCCTTCCAATGGAGGCGGTTTAATTATTTATGTTAGAGACTGTTTATCTTTTGTATATAGATCTGAATTAGAAAGTATTTCTATTGAATCCATTTGGCTTGAACTTAAACAGCCTAAATGTAAATCGTTATTATTGTGTTATGCATACAGACCACCATCTTCTAAAGTTGAGTGGCTTGATAATTTTGCTATATCCTTAGAAAAATCTTATTTAGAGGAAAAAGAATGTATTGTTATTGGAGATTTTAACTATGATATTTTAAAGCATGATAATTGTTCTAAATCTTGGTTAGATCTAATGCAGTCTTTAAATTTTTCTCAGCTTGTTGAATCTCCTACCAGAGTAACTTCAAGCTCTGCTACATTGATAGATCATGCCTTTTCAAACATGCCTCAAAATGTAGTCGATGTTTTTGTACATTCCTTATCCATTAGTGACCATTTTCCCATTTGTCTTACACGCAAACTTTCAAATATCAGTGTTAAAGGTCCCATGCATAAGACAATAACCTTCCGGTCTCTTAAACACTTTGATGAAAATCGATTTTTAACCGAATTGTCAGAACAACTCTGGTCAGAAGTAGCATTTGTAGAAAATCAAGATAACTCAATAGATTTGTTCACTGATAAATTTTTGTCTGTCCTTGAAAAACATGCACCAACCAGAAAAAAACGAGTAAAGAAGGTCACCCAACCAAACTGGATTAATAAAAACATCCTCGATGCTATTAAAACAAAACACCAGTTTCATAGAGTTAATGACACATATAATTACAACATATGGAAACAACACGTTAAGTCGCTCATATATGATTCTAAGCGACAATATTATAATGATACTATCAATCAAAACAAACACAACCCAAAGAAATTATGGACTGGTCTAAATGAATTATCTGGTTACAAATCCAAGGTTCAAACACATTTTATTGATGATGATGATGGCAACCCGGTTTCTGACCCTTTAATCACTGCAAATTTATTCAACAGACAATTTGCAAATCTCCACCAATCCCATCATGCCATTAATCAGACTGGTTATGAAAATCCTGAGCTTGTTGAAGTAAATGCATCTAAACTTCAGCATATACCCCCTTTCAAAATACCTAAAATAGAGCTCTCTTATGTGTTGAACCAATTAAAATCGATTGATATTACAAAGTCATGTGGGTCAGATGATCTCAGTGCAAGGTTTCTAAAGTTATCGGCTCATATTATTGCTCCCATACTTACCACTTTATTCAATAACAGTATTCTAAACAAAACATTTCCTAAATCATTCAAAAATGCAAAAGTCATTCCTATACATAAAAAGGGTTCTAAAAGTGATAAAAGAAACTATAGGCCAATTTCCATACTTCCCTTGATATCACTTATTCTTGAACGTCATGTCAGTTCACATTTAAAGCAATACCTTGAGAAAAATCAACTTCTTTACCAACGTCAGTCTGGATTCAGGTCAAATCATTCATGTCAAACAGCATTGATTAGAATTATTGATGACTGGATTACAGCTATTGACAAAAATGAAATAGTTGGTTCAATTTTCCTTGATCTCTCTAAAGCTTTTGACTATGTGGATCACTCTATTATTATTGAAAAGCTTAGAATGTATAACCTAGACCCTTCATCAGTTGCTTGGTTTTCCTCCTATTTAGATTGCAGAACCCAACAAACTTACATATCCGGTTTATATTCAGATTCAAGTTCAGTAACTACTGGAGTTCCTCAGGGCTCAGTGCTAGGTCCTATACTGTTTTTAATCTATATCAATGACCTGCCTTTGTCTATGGAAAAAACAGAAACTGACATTTTTGCTGATGACACTACCCTTTCAACCTCTGATGTATCCCTAAACAGAGTAGTTGAATCTCTTACTCATGATCTTTTAAATGCCAACAAATGGTGTGATTTGAATCGCATGTCTATCAATGTTAACAAAACTAAGGTCATGTATATTTCCTCAAAACACAAGCAAAATTATATCCATGAAAGTGATCCTTGTATTCTATATAAAACAGAGCAAATTTTTTGTAGCTCTGAAGAAAAATTATTGGGTATTACAATTAATAACACCTTGTCTTGGCAAAGCCATATTGACAATGTTCTTAAAAAGTGTAACTCATTGTTACATTTATTATCACGTATTAAATTATTCATATCTATACCTGTACGTAAAATATTTTACAATGCATATATTTTACCACATCTTGATTATTGTTGCATAATTTACGGTAACTGTACGTCTTTTCTAGAAGATAAACTCATTAAGTTCCAAAAGAGAGCTGCAAGACTAATTCTAGACAAAGATTATGACACTCCATCTGCTGAACTTTTTTTATGAACTCCGCTGGATGACCTTTTCACAGAGGGTTGTTTTTCAAAAAGCTACTATGATGTTTAAAATAATGAATAATCAGGCGCCTACCTATTTATTGAATAATTTCATTTTATCGTCAGATGTTCATACTCGCATTTTGCGTTCATCATCTGATTTTCAACTTTATACCCCTAGACCAAATACTGAACAATTTCGTAAGTCTTTTGTTTATTCTGGATCTTGTATTTGGAATGGCCTTCCTGATTATATTAAGTCTGCTACATCTGTTAACCATTTTAAAACCTTATACTTGAGGTATTATCACACATCCATGTATGCAAATTGATAATCTCCTGTATGTTTTTTACATTTATGTATTTTAATAGTTTGAATATGTTAAATTTACATTGTTCCTTGTTGAGGGCCTCATGGAAGATTGATATGTTTGTTCAAATGAGTTCTCTCGTTAAATAAAGTCTTTATTATTATTATTATTATTATTATTATTATTATTATTATAAAGTGGTCTTACGCTGAATTCGGAAGGCATGGATTCGAGACACGATTGCGTATTGTACTAATAGATTATCCTTTAGAATTGTTTACTGTGTATGAAATGTTTCAAGGTCCACCTCGGACTCCTGTCATTCATTTCCAAAGAGAAGTTGATACTGTGAGAAACACTGGTTTCGTTAAATTCCCATCGCTATAATTGAAATTCTGTTGAAAGCGGCGTTGAACCCAATATTAAAAAAGTAAGAAGATATAAACCATAAAATGCATAGTTCATTATTTTCATAGGCTCTACATAGCACTGCATTATGTACAGACAAAAAACTAGCTTCTCCCACAACCATAATCACATAAATTGAGAATCCTACATAATCGCCTTCTATACAAGGGAATCTGTATTTAATATGCAAAATTCTCCGCTTCTGAACATACAAAATAAATCAACGGATCTTTCGCCTCTAATCGAGAAATGATCACGGCTTCAGGTTAGCCTCAAAGATGCGCTAGTAAACGCATACCGGGAGTCAGCTAGTTTAAAATAAATAAGTATATCTGTAATTATGTGAAATACGTGAGAAAGTAAAGCCATAGCATGAGAGCGTGATTCCTGCTTTAAATCTGAGTCTCACGCTTAGTGCAGGGTATTTAGCTGCGAGAGAAAATAGAATAACTGATGGCTGTTAATAAATAATTTCTTATACGTGTAGAAAATTTTGAATTAAATGTCTACTAGATTTTATAATATAATTAAGACTACCAGTGAATAATGACTTACGTACAAATCGTTGCTACTTCCAGTTGATCATATATTTTTGAAACATAAATTTGATTCATTTCCTACCAGAGACATAGATGTTATCTATGTCTCTGTTCCCACTAACTGATATATTTAATTCAAAATTGTTACATATGATAACATGGAAGTTTATGTTGTACCGAGATACACATAACATGATGACATTGCGACTGCACCAGCCTTTTCATTCTTTTTTTCTGACATTCTTTGCAAAATTTATGTTTTTATCATTTTCACTTAGGTGGCCTTTTACTTATATCTTTCAACATTCTGAATTGTCTTTCAGTCCTCGAGGTATTTATATCCATTCGTTGCAGTTTTTCAGAGATTGATACCAACTTTTGCAGACAGTTATACCCTGATTTATGATACATGTATATAATTGAAGATACATGTATTCATCGAAATGCAGGCATCTGACAGGACTGTTAAAATTTTTTTTTACGGAACAAGTCTAAATACTATTGTTGATGATGGTTTTCACACATTTTTATTCCTGTCAGTATGATATTTATCGAAAAAGTCGTGAAAATTTCCTTGAGAAAAATATTTGACGTCACCAAAATCATTACGTTTTACTCACCCTTTATTTTATATTCAAATAGTAATAGCAAAATATCTTACGCGTTGACCCTATATTTTTATTGCATTAATATTTTCTTTTATGACTTCACTACATGTTAAAAAAATTATAGTAAAATTCACCGTGTTGATTTTTTATTATTTCACAATCTTTATTGCGATATCACGCGATATTTGCATCAAATATGGACGTCAGAACGTGAGGGAAAATAACGTAAAATCGCAGCGTATTAAGCAAATGTTCAAGAAAGACATCATTACAAAGACATACATTTACTGAACATTATAAAATGAAAATGAAGGAAATCGGATGAAAATTGATAAGAACAGACCGGTTTATTGATAAAAAGACGCAATTTCGCCGCCACCGATAGAGGGCGCTTTGACGTCATAGTAACGCCGTTTATTTATAAAATAATGCTGCAGAAGTAAAGCTTACATATCTACATGTCTGTATACCAAAAATCATCAAGATCTGAGACATTGTCAAATTTCGGTCGGAAAGTAGCGAGCTACCTTAAGAGGCTGTACGCGGAAAACGCTCATTAACCGCTATATCATTAAGCTGTTAGTAAATATTTTGCATACATTTAGAACTAAAAATTCACTAATGGTGATGAACATATAGTTTGAAAACATTATATTCTTAAACCATGTATCGCCGGAAAAAAAAACTATTTAACTACAAAATCCGTAAGGACCCTCCCACAAAATTTCACCACAAGATTACATTTAATATTAGCAAAATAAAAAAAAGCAATACTTATATTTCATCTTACATAATTCATTAATCAAACTTTTAACATAAAAGTATCTTTTAAAAATATGGCTGGCAATTGACAGATCCCTTACTCTGATCTTTTATTTGTAAAGGAATAAATTTAAACATGTGCTCTTTTGTTTAGGAATATTTTGTAGTGAAAGTCTTTATATATCCACTAATCTCATTATTAGAATTAGACAGGTCAGGGATTTATACAACCAGTAGTTTAGTTATCTACGCTCATTTTAATCCCAATAGAAACATTCAAATATTTGGGGTAAAAAACATGACCAAATTTAAGTACCTATTAGTCGTTTATCCGGTGGTGATCCCATTAAACTGATTATAGATTCGAATAGAAAACACAAATAGAAACATGTGTTTCCGTACAACAAAAATCGGAAGTAAAGTGAACAGTTAAATGACAGAAATATGTGGTCAAATATGTTTTAACGAGGAAATAATTATTTCAGAGAAAGACGCAAAGATCAGTCTTCAATCAAATGAATGACCCCGTATTGTGTAATTAGAAAGTTTATTCAATTCTAGGGCAACGAATCATAATTTGATAGTCCATGTGTAATAAAATTTTCAATACAGATTATGAGATACATAAAAATATTAAAGAATAAGAAGCTTTAAAAAAACAAAACAAAAAAAAAACATATATATATACGAATGACTTACAGTCGAGCATCGGAAATTCATCAACATATCTTACGAAATTTTAAATTGAAAACGATATTTGCGCGCGCTGAAGTGATTTATGTTTATTTGAATAAATCAAATAAAAAGAAGTTATATGTTTGTGTTCTAAAATAATTGGCGGCATAAGACGAATTTCGTTTTCATTTTACAACACTTGAAAAATTACTACAGAAAATATGTTGTTGTTTTTTTTGTTTTGTTTTCAACAAGAGTGTGTGTTTTAAGTTCATTTATTCTCGGCACCGGAATAACCATATGTCCGAGATTATAGCATCGGAGACGTCTTTTTCAAGCAGAATCTTCCTGGTAGCCCATTCTTCGTTCGTTAGTGGTAAAGGAGACGACAGTACTGTCAAGGCATCAACTTCCTGACTGACGACAACAAAACGGCATTCATTAGCGCCAAACTCCAGAGTAAGTTACGACAGGTCAACCAATCACCTCTGGTACTTGAGATGACTTGACCTTGACCTGCCGTGTGCCTTCTCCGCGACGTGCATACCTCTGGAGGGATTTGGAGAAGTTTCAACAAAAAACTTCCAAAACACGCTTTTTATAACACCATTCATAGCACTGACGCTTCGATTTTCATCTATTTGCGGGAAATGGTCGACAAGGAAAACCTACGTTATAACCGCACACCCTGTTAACAACAGATTTACCGCAGTATATATTTCAAGCTAGGTGAGGTTTAAAATCTATCGATTAACTACCATAAGTTGGTTGGTTG
>NW_026860533.1:0-29499 GCF_026571515.1 Ruditapes philippinarum | reverse complement strand
ACACGTGACACAGTTACGGGGACATAAACTATTACATAATCTACTGGTATCGTAATATCCGTCCTTACATGATGTACACTGACCATTATCACAATAACAATTTTCAGGACAGTAACGATAACGGCAATCCTTGCTACCATTGGCGTTGTAATATTCTTCCTTGCATGATGTACACGTGGTACTTGACGTGCATGTTTTACATCCGGGTAAACACTTTGATGTGCAGTCTCTAGCAGGACCGGGGTAATAGCCATCATAACACCTAGTACACCTATCTGCACGATCAGGGCATTTTGTACAATTGTGTGTACATCGCGAGTAGCACCGAGCACCTCTATGACCATCAATACAGCCTAGAGTACAATCTGTAGAAGTAAAATGCCCTTTTTCACATTTTCTATCTATACAGCATGCACAATCTACTTGACATGTTTCGTCAACCTCTGTAATAAAAATAAAGTCATACTTCCTTATAAAATTATCATATAGAAATTCAATGTATAAAGCTATGAATCTATCATTTTAATTTGAATTGCTGGACAGTTTACGTTGTATCATCGAAATTATGTTAAAATATGTCTAGAGTTCATTATATGCATAATAAATAACCAAAAAATATCTTAAAATATACATAAGATGTATACCAAAGCCTGAAGTTAATAATCAAAGAAAACACATACCTCCTTGCGAGTTGTAAACAAGTTGAAACATACATATTGTACATAGCATCTGTAACAAAAATTAGGTATTTCATTATTTCAGAAGTGTTATGATGTATTGTTATGTCTGATATAAGATCAAGGTAGTATGTATAACACTTATTAGGGTGTTTGCTATATACGCATTTCTATAGAACACATACACGTGTATAATATTTCTACTAGACAGATATAATATTTCTACAATTTCTAAAATAGTTCTAAGCGATAAGTATAATATTTTTGCAGAACAAGTATAATGTTTCTACGGGGCAAGTATAATATTTCTACAGTACAAGTATAATAGTTCTACTTGACGAGTATAGTATTTCCAATATTTCTAAAGAATAAAATGCCCAGACATTTCTACAGAACATGTATGATATTTCTTCATAACAAGTAATATGAAATTAGGCGAAGCCTATGAACGGGGAAGTCTGTTAAAAATCGTTCATTTTTCGCTCCGTTTTCACTCGGAATACACAACGATAATTATTAATCCGAAAAGTTGCGATTGTTCGTTATCGGAATAACCCGACTATTATCATTGACTATTATCATTGAGTTACATTGAAAATGGCGGCGCCCGGACCCGCATTGCGGCCCCGGCCTTTGACTTCCCCGTATATTATTTCATCAGAAATGATATGCAGACATAATAATATTTATTCAAAACAAGTACTATATTTCTTCAAAAATTATACTTTTTCTTCAGAAAGTATATTTCTACAGAACGAGTGCAATATTTCTACAGGACAAGTAAAATTTTTCTACAAGTTGAAGAAAAAAATTGTCATTACGAGACAGGACTTAGTATGGAAAGATTTTATATTATTCATAAGGGTTATGTACAGAAACATATAATTCGACATACTATCAAATATTGTCCGCGAATATTTACTTGTTATTATATACCTCAACAAGATACATGTTAATCTAATTCCAAAGATTAAGTATCAAGCTCAAGAAAATACAAAGAATATTATTCAAATGAGTTTGTGTCATCTATTATCAAATAAAGTTTTTTAAGGTGTGACGCAACGTTTAATAGTGCAATTAGTCATAACTGAACCTGCATACAAGGATAAACAAGAAACCACAGTGACCCTTTATCACCCTTTATATTATTTACCCTTTATGATTTGTATGTTCTTGTTATACTGTATATAAATGTTCTTATTATTGTACTAAATTCATGCAAGAGTTATCTTTCTTTTTACGAGAAAGATAATATATTATTGCATGTATCTCAATGTATATAAATACAAATTCTGATTGTAATTTAAGGAGAAAATAATGTTTTAAAGATTACTATATAGTCTTAACAAATTTATATTAAAGTCATACTTTAAATGATATGAAATGAAATTATTAAGAATATTAAGCTTACTTAGGTCATGCTTGACTGTCTCCAATGAAAAGTTCATGTAGATCTTATATCAATTTTGTTCGCTGTATTATGCACGTAAATCATGCTCACTTTGTATTTGTACATGTATATATGTATGCTTGTGGTGCCATTATGGGCGAATAGCCTTATTTAATAAATGAAATAAACTCAAAACTCAAACTCACTCATCGGACTATTAAGCCTTAAATGAGATGGGACAAATAATATGCAAAACAAGTATAATGTCTAATTGTTTTGAAAAAGATATGAAAGTAAAAAATATGCATTTGAAAATGTGCACAATTTTCATTGCTATATCTCTAAATACGACAACGTGACATGTTAGCTATAGATCGCTCATCCGAGATCTATTGCTGGAGAAGTAACGGCTGCAATGAAATGTCATGTGTCAAACATAGGTACTCAACGTATTTTACTACCGTAGTAGAGAATTTATATGACTTTTTTTTTTATTTATGAAGATTATATAACCAAAGTTATCCCAATGTGGTGGGAGACATTTTCAATCCCAGGTGCATGCTTATAATTTTGTTGCAGTCTTCAAAGTAATGCTTCATGTCAAATATCTATATTCTGTGCATTTTAGTTTAATACAAAAAAGGTATAAATGTGTTTTCATTTATAAGTCTATATAAACTGAGTGATCCGCTCCACTGTTAGGTCATTTCTTTATCTAATAATCAAGGTATGTTTTATGCTTAATATATACGTTCTGGACATTGAAGAATATATTTTTACATATTCTATTTGAACTAAATAAAGAATATATTTTGAAATATGTTAAATTCATGATTTTATTTTAACTAAATGATCCCGGGTGGAGACAAAAAAAGACCTCTAGACGATGCTTCATGTTAAATATCTAAGCTCTTTGCATTGAAGTTTCTTGTGGCTTTTATCACATGTTTACTAATAGATTTGATTTGGTTTGATTTGGGGAAAATGTTCATCCTAACGGCATTTTTATTTGTTTGGGTTGTCAAAACAAACAAATAATGATAGCGAAATTTCAGACCCTGATATGCTTATTTGCAAAATCCGAAAGTAGTCCGAACTCCTCGAAGCGGTTACTTCCCTTTATAAGTACAATCACGCCGAAAAATTGAGGGGAGATCACTTAGTAAAGATTGTCAAATGACAGGCGCATTAATTTTCAAGCCTTCTCGAGGAAGAAAAAATAGTTCTCGATTGGTCAAAGATTTCTAATATTGTGTAATTCTTTATATATTAAGCTCCATGAGTATTTACATCAGTGTTAAACATCAGGTTAACCGTGAACAAAGTATCTCGAAATTAATAAGGGTTACAAATCTGAAAACAAATTGAGTTAGCAAACTCTAATTTAGAATAATGTGGTTTTCTTCAGTCTGTCATTTAATAACTTCCCTGTGGCCGAGGGGTTACACGCTCGTTTAGGAAGCGAGACGTCTGGAGTTAAAATCCCAGTTAAGACAACTCATGTTTGTTTGTTTTTTAAGAAAAATAAACATTGAATTGAATATCAGTGTTGCAACTAGCCTTATAGCCAATTTACTACAGTTATAACAATGGAAACAGCATTGGTTCTGAGACCCAAACAAATTCAGCGCCTTCTGTGCTTTGATAAGTACATGCAGGTAGTTGTGTTTATTTATCTATTTCGAGTACGCTGAATTCTTTTTTTGCTCTACTACAGCTTTACTTTTGGTCCTTGACCCTTTAAAAATCAATTTAAAATGGTCGCCATTGTTTTTTATTGTTACTTTATTGCTCCCACAGGCAAGATAAAACGCATCTTTTTGAAATTTAATTTAAAGTTTTGCTTATTTAAGTCGGCTGAAGTATGAACAAGAAGAATAAATGGGGGAAAAAAGATAAATTTAATGCGACAGCCATCTTGGATTTAAAAATGACGTTTCTTTCTACTGTTTAATATTTAACGTTAACACGCGCAAGAAGGCTTTTTACTTAGCTTGTTTTATTGTATTAAAATGAATATTAGTGCAAGTGATACCAATTAAGACTTACAAGGCCAAACTTATTAAACCTACAAATTCATGGTGCAAAAAGGTCACATTATGCCAAAATAAATGAGAATCATATTTGTATATGTCATTTAAATGTTATCTTTATACTTCCAAGCATACAAAAGAAATGTTCTTTTAAACTATTGCAATGCTTTTTTTATTAGTTTTTATCGCTTGAGGCTTGAGGGAAGCCTGCTCAAATGTCTGTCCATCCGTCCGAGCGTCCTCATATGCCAGTAAGGTATATTTGACGGTTTTTAAGTTGGCGTTGAAATTAATATCGTATACGCCCAACCTTTAGAATGAATAATTGGTTTTTGGGGCAAAAAGGCTGTTTTTTGCAGTTTGAAAATATAATGAAGATCACAAACATCCGCACACGTCAACTCTGTGTATGTCTGTTTGTTTTTAATCCCTTTCATCACTGTCATTCTTGGATGGATTTTTAAATAAGTTGCACGAATGTATCAGATGCTACGGTTGTGAATGGTCCCATTTAATGTATTTAGTAATATTATTTAGTAAATTCAAGTGATTATGATCCGTAGTCGACTGACAGACATGTATTAGTCTATGTTTACTGCCTAATCGTTGTGCCGCAATTTTGTCTACAAGGGAGTTTTAGCACGAATGCGCTAGATTTGTGATAGATATTTCATGAACGGGAAGGACTAGAGACTTTGTGTTGGTCTCATTTGGAAGCTTAATACAAACTTGAAATAGTGATAAAAGGTTTTTTTATTAACTGGACAACTGTTTTCACAACGTCCCGGAAATGAACCCCTTGCTCGTAGACTCGAATCTGGAGTTTCCGGCCTTCTCTTAACTTATAGTATATTTTAAAGGGGCCCGTACATGTATTCCACTCTTTCTTTTGGTTTTTGACAAATTTAAGGTGAACACAGAGGTTTTTTATCAATGTGGTCATATTTTCTTCCCAGGTCCGATACTCTTACACGTGCCTGTAGTTTATCCCATAAAAGCATGCACACTAATTTAGATGAAAGATAGTATTCCAGTTCTAGATCTATATATAGGTAACCGACAAAATCATAGCCCGTAGACGCCCCTTTATGAGGATTTTTGTCGTCCATTTTGTTATCATGTGGTATTTAATTCTCTGTTTAATTTGGCCTAGGGCAGATGGTGTATAGGTACAAATGGTCAAATCTTGTAAATTGTATTTATCCTGTCACTTGTATCAATTTCGGCCCGATAACAAGGTGCCGTATATTTTTACTGATCTACGGCACTTGATCACGTGGTATGCATGTTTGCCGGACTACTTTTCAAGAAAAAATATATAAACTGTCGGTGTAGAATAACGAATTTTGGAAACGATGATAAAACTTTGTTTTTGTCTTTTTTATTTCACTCTATAATCAAGCGAAATAAAAATTATTAAAAGTGAAATAAATGTAATTATTACATGCTTTTCGGTGGTTTATAGAAATATATCAGTGATATAAAACTGGTAATTTCACTGTTTGAAACAGTGAAATTACCACTTTGATAATCTCACTGTTTTGAATTTAAGCCCCTTACGTTGTTTCAGTGACATACCAGCGTGCACAGAACTGGGTACCAACTTAATGACATGACGTCGTAAATGACGTCACGTTGTATTATTATTTGGCGCGCTTTTCATTCAGTATTAGGTTTAATGTCTTTTTAAAACGTTTCTTTGCATATAATAAAAAGAAAATTTGTTTAGTTTAGTGTAAGATCGAAATACATTTCACCTTGTGAACACCAAAAGTTCACATTTCACTCGTGGCTGCGCCACTCGTGAAATATACCTTTTGGTGCTCACTCGGTGCAATATTATATGTTATTTTGGTTTTGGAGTGATATATGTGGATATATTACCTGTTAAGATTTTATATCACCCGAGCCGTTAGGCGAGGGTGATATTTTATCTTGACAGGTAATATATCCACATATATCACTCCAAAACCAAAATAATAATTTTATTACCCTTCCGCTGCCGAGTTTAGACGATTTTTTAAAAAATCATTGCTGTTTCAAATGAAACGTCGAAATAAGATTCCCTTTAGGATACCTCTCCGTCACAACATGACGTCACATAAATACATGACGTATTTTTCCCGTACCTTACGAAAGTAAACAATAGAAAAGGAGTATCGTATCGATTTATTCAGGGAATAGACATACATGTATACACATACAATTTTATCACAGATATCAACTTGAATATAAATAAAAACACACACATAAATGCACAAAAATAATTATACGATTAATCAATAAGTATGTTCTATGTAACCCTAGGATTGCCCATTAAGCTAAAAGCTTATTTCCAATGGGGTCCATTTTCTGTAAAATTATTACACTAACTTACATAATGATAAATGAATTATAAAGAAGTTAAACTTAATGACAATTTTCAATAATCAAAACACATTTTTCAATATAATAAGACAAGTACATTGTACACAAACAAAATGAAAAAAGTTTCTTTTAAACTAAAACATATCAAGTACACATAAACATGTTTCAAAACCTTATCATAAGTTACACATCAATTTAATAATAAATAAACATATTATTCACTTGTTTATCATTTTCATTACTTAAAAAAAGTTTTACTTTCGTTTTAAATGTTTGGATATTGTCAATTGATCTAATGTTGTCTGGTAAAGAATTCCAGTCTTTAATGGCATTGTAGAAAAATGTATTTTTTTACATAAGAATCATTTTGAGGTAAAACAAAATTAAAATTACTGGATCTTAAATTGGATATTCTACAAACCTTAAACAATTCCTTTAAATAGGAAGGGCTTTTGTTGTAATAAACTTTATGAATGTGGTTGAGTCTTAACTGTCTAACTCTATCATTGACATTTAATAATTTAAGATCGGACAGAACCTTATTTGTCACTGAAGTCCTAGGAGTGTAGTCTTTTATAAAGCGCACAACCTTATTTTGAGCTACTTGAAGTTTGTGCTTCAGTGACTTACTCAGTCCTTCGTACCAAGAAGATGAAGAATAATCAAAGTGACACAGCAAAAGGGCAGGACATAACTGTTTCTTTATTTCTTCCGATAAACAATTTTTGTAACGGTATAGAAAATGTAATCTTCCATTCACCTTTGAAAGAATGCTCTTGACAATTTTATCTCCTGATAGATAACAATCGATATTCAAACCAAGATATTTAACTTCAGACGAAGACTTTATTGTTTGATCATTACATGAAATGGAAAAATTTTGTAATTTATTAGTAGTCTGTTGAACGCACTTTTTTGTAATTAATATCAAGCTTTCGCAAGGTCATATTTGTTTTCGATACTGATGGTTATATGTATCATTACTCAACTTTGGTAAATATTCATCATTTGACAGTAAAAAGGTGCTTTTAAATCGGAATTTACACCGCGTAAAATCGAACCGTACGCGCATCACCTCAGCGCATATTGTTTACAACGTTGGGTACCAAACGGGGAAATTTAGTGTGTATATTACCCGTCTGGCTCGGTTATATCCATTTCTTTCGGGTGATCAATATCCAATCAAAAAGGCGGAAAAAATCTGGAAGGGTAATAAATTCCTATCTTACACTAAACTAAACAAATATCCTCTATAACTTAACTCGTTTGCGACATTAAAATAGCGTACTTGATTTGATTGTTTTGCACGTGCTGTTTGGCGCTACATTGTGACGTCACGTAAACAATACTTTAAACGTCTGTACAGCGTTAACGACTGAATAAAAGATATTGGTGTTCGAATTCATTTTCTTAGTTAGACCATTTTCTTTCATTCTAGATAGTTTTCACAACAAATTTCGACAAAAAATTGTTTATATTTATCACATTTTTCAAACAAAATGGCGCCCTCAATGTGAAAATGCACAGGGAGATAATAAGAATGGCGAGTGCATTGTTGTAGAATAATGCACGCTTCGGGCCTTCTTTGTTTATATAGAAACATTTTCGATAGTGTGATTAAAGGTAGTTTGCCTAATAAAATTCTTTAAAAAAAACGGTGACAGGATAAATAGAATAATAGATTGGTGCCGTGGATGGAGAAAGTTTATCTGGCTCTGCTCCGGAATTTATTGGATTCGCCTTCGGCTCACCCAATAAATTCCTCCGCCTCGCCAGATAAACTTTCTCCATCCACGGCACCAACCTATTATTCTCTATATGTCGCCTTCCTGAACGACTTAAACTTCACGTTAATGTGTAATATGAAAAGGTAATGACATGAATAACCGCAGTAGACCTTTAATACTTTAGTCTGTACTATTCATTTACCGTAAGACATTACAAGTCCGTATTCAACAATAAAATCGCTGTTTAAGAGTCATTTTTTCCAAAGTGAAAGATAATAAAACTTAAAATGACATTTGCATTTATTTAACTTTACTAGTATTTCAATTATGATAGAAACCATGCAGGTGTATAAATCTAGGCATGTTTAGAGTTATTCACTGAAATCAAGACGACATTTAATAAAGTAGCTACACCAATATAACAATCAAAGGGCTGCAAGCTCTGTGATATTTTCTGATCTTTGCAATCTTAATCGTACTGTATATCTGTATTTGAATTCCTGTATAAGTTTATTTTTGGCGTCCTCGGCGCAATGTGAAAGGGCGACAGCAACTTCTCGAGCCTTTTAGTCGGACATAATAAAAGCCGTTTATTCCGACCAGTATGAGGGTGCTTGACTGCGGTCTGGAGACCACAGGGTACGCGTTTAACTTTTGAGGCATGGAGGAGCACGTGACCTGTTTTTTCGGTACATGGAGGAGCATGTGATCTGTAAACCGTACATGATTGGTTAATTGACCTTTTTGGAAACCTGGTTAAATACCGTTGGCTGGTACGTTACAGATAATCCTCTAGGGAATTAGACACCTAATTAAGAACAAAAAACTATTATGTGATATTTTTTAATTTTCTATAATTATGTTACCGTTTAAGGTGGAAAAACTTGAATGATGTGTTCATGATGAATGATCAATGTTTCTTTAATATGTATCTCAAAATGTTACAAACAATAAATTGTTTATACTGAAAATCTACAAAATTAAATATTCGTAGTGGCATCTGCCATCATAAATACTTGTGTGTTTACTTTTTTTTTTTTGCTCGGAATTATTCATAAAATGGTAGGCCTATTTAATTATTTTCTTTAAAAAGAAATAATTGTTTTATGTTCGATCTTCTCCGGTCATCAACGGTCACCAGTTTCCAAAGACCTTCTTCTATATTAATCGATTAATGTCAAATATATTCCAGATACAAACGTTTATTTATCCTCGCCCACCCCCTGAAAATAGATAAATGAAATATATTAATATCATTAAAAACGTTCCCCGCAGGAAACCATTTTATTAATTAAAAATGAAATGTCGCGATATATACAATGAATAGCGAACTGGAGAATTTCGCAATGCAAACATTTTCAAATGAAATAACCTTTTCTGTCAATAAATCGCGCTCTTCGAGGTATTTTTATTTATCATTTTGTAGTACACAGTGGGTTATTATGGTTCATGTATCCGAAAGCTGAATAGAATGATGAGTCGGTGACCTATATATTCCGAAAAATCTTTTTATAGAGGGGTGTATTCCAATCGGTAATTCCCGGTCTCTCCTGGTCTATTTTGACCGGAATTTACTAGTGACCGGCGAATAGTACCACACGTTTATTGTCCGTCTCTCCCGGTTTTCGAGTAGATGTTTGATATCGTTACAGAACAGAACAAATATTTACAGTTATATAAGTTTTTTTTCAAAATGAATGTTTGTCACTTAGTTTGGTTACAATAATTAATAAACACAGATCAACTCTCAAATTTATTGATTATTATTATACATAAACATACAATTTCGGAAAAAAAAACAACAACAACAATAACATGTTTTATAAACATGATAAAACACTGATACGTTTGTATCAGATAAAACAATAAATTATGTACAATAATTGAGAAAAAAAGGTACATTTTATTGGTATTAATATGACACTATCAACTTTGAAACATTTTATTTAATTTGTTATTCGTGTTTAGTAAAGATGCCGAGGAATTTATTCAAAGTTACAAATTAGATTTTATGAATTATTCAATTTATTGATAATTTAAAAAATGATAAAGAAAAATACATATGTACATGTATATGTTTTAAGAATAAACAATATTATATATTAAAAGTTTAACCATAATTTACTGACTTTTTCCAGTTAAGTTTTTACTTAATATAATCGTCGGTCAATATGACAATTGAATTCTTAAAATATTAGTTAACGTAAAAACTCAGTATTAAAATAGCACATAAATCACAAAAAAGAAAGAAAACAATATTCATAAAATCTGTATTTTTTATTACAATTATTGTATAATAAACAATTATGCTCAACACGATCGACATGGTAATGTAACCAGTGTCATATAGTTATTAAGTGTGAACAGATATCTTTAGAGGGGGTCTTCGCTAATAGCGATAACATGATAAGGAACAAGTGTGGTGTTGATCATGCATTTACACATATGGATTATAAATGATTGTATACATGTATATCCGTTGCTAAAAAATCATTTATGTTCATTTTTTATGATAGCCACACTTTATCCTTGCATATCGTGGCTATTTCCAACAAAGACACTAAAAAAAGAATTTTAAAAAAATGTTGACTCGACTGGGCTTTGAACTCCAGACCTCTCACACGTGAAACGAGCGCGTTACCCCTGCACCACGGACAATTTATATCAACAGAAGTTGAATAAAATCAAATCATTCGTAATTTATAATTTCCACTGCATTTTGGGTTAGGGTAATTTCGAGGTATTTTGTTCAGCGTAAACCTGTTGTTTAAAATTGAAGTAAATAATTCAGCAAAAATCTTCTCGCCCAAACAGTCCAACATGTAGAAACTATATATTCAACTACTCGACAGTCAGATTTATTTGTGTAGTATTTCGGTCATCGATATCGCTAAAAATAGCATTTTCATTGATTACAATCATATTTCATCCGCGTAATTTGTGAGTGTGCATTTATTGACAATTCTATAAGCCAACGCTACTTTTAAAGTTTGAATGTGTAGTAATTTGTTGGACACTTGTAACAAAAACTTGTTTTTTTCTTTTTAAATTGCCAGTTTTTAAGCAGTTTTGAGTGAGAACTACATTGCGTTGTTAGGACTGTTGGGAAATATTGTGTAAGACCGTGGATGTTAGCTATGTATTTATCTGATCTTGCGATCAGAAAATACAAAAATAATACAGTATAGTGAATTAATATATGCACATACTGATGTTAACAAACGTGTGAAATGCGTGTTCGGTAAATAGCGTAACTAATAGGAACTGGTTGTAAACGGTTATTTCTGAAACATTAAAGACGCATGACATCTCTTATTGATATGAATTGATAAGTGTGCGATATATTGTAAAGCAATCGATTGCATTATGATAATAGAAAAGAAATCCAGGCGCAACCAACTGATCTATTAGGAACCAGTTTATAGGCGTGTTTATGGTTTATTGTCACATCCGTGTTATTTGTGCCGTGTGGCGGCTGTAAAAAGTCTCCACGTACATTTAATCAATGATGTTATATTTTCGATCCTTGAAGATCGTTCAGCACGACAGTATTGCATGTATTGTTATGTATACATTTTAGATGGTATTTTTAGTTTCTTGTATTTGGCCTTTTTCAATTTGGGTGGTTCCAGTATACCTACTTGAATACTGAAGAATCACCCTTAGAATATGTTGCCTGCGTTTAAAATTTGTCTTTTGACGTCTAGTCTGTGATATGCAGGCTTCATAACCTCAAATCCCCTTTCAAAACTCTACTTTATTTAGTTCCACCCATTGTTTTCTCGTTTAGAGCACACGCATTCTTTTACTTGGGGACTATACGCCGCTTTTCATGGAATGACTTGAACTGTGTCACTGATAATCGCCGTATGAACACATCTGCGGATGTTTCTAAATTCAAAATTTCACCATTATCGTGTTTAAATGTTGAATTCTGCTTAAGCCGGTGCTAGGGGGCGTGGACGGTAACTTGCACTTTCCAGTACCGTCCATGAACAGGCTCAATCAAACCGAGCCTGCAACATTTTACAATTTTGTCGTGTTGGGCTTTCTTTAGGGATTCTGTTTTTTAAGTCAATATTTACAAAATAAAACGTTTCAATGGTTTAAAATTACAGCAGGATAAATATTGCAAATACAATACTTAAGGTGACAACAGACACTTTCCGTGGTACTCACATAAATGTCATTTAAACCAACTTATTTTAGTAATAATTGTTAATTATTTAATTGTTGTGCATTAAATGTCGTTGATCATCATAAAAAATAAGATATTTGAAAAAAATGCCTTTGTAAATGATTGATTTTTAATAAAAATCCTAAAATTTTAAATCGTCATATCAAAGTCATTTTTTATTTTTTTGTCATCAAACTTTTGGAAAATAAACATACTTATAATATCTGGGGAAGCGTGTCTCAAATTTTTTCTATCTTTTCTCAAAAAAATATTACGTAACGTCAAACATTTTATGCGACTTTTTTCACCATACATATTACGTAATTAAAGATAATTAAGTCGCTGATTGAGCAAACAAAAATCCCTGACACGGTTCCCTCCGTAAATGAATTCCCTTTCATGTGCTTTAAACCGCATGTTAATTGCTTGATTATTAAAAAAGTTATGCCGATTCAAAGTTAGTCCGACCCGCATCAAACGAAGTGTCATAAATCGGCTGTTCTCTCTCGGACCCCTACGTTTCACGCTAAATAATTGCATAATACACAAATATCGCACCAGAGAGGGTCAAGAGTTGCGGTAACATACTCTAACAACATTTTATGACCCAGTGACATCTGACCAATTAAAAAGTTGCTGATTAATATCAGTTTATAACAAACATTTCTTCAAATCTTAACGTGATTTACCGTCCGTCTGGTATCGGTCGCACATGCCACGTGACACTTTCGGTAAAATTTGAGGCACTCGGTGGGGGGAAATGGAACGTATTTGCGCACCGCTAGCGGGGTATTTAATTGTTTCACTTTTTAAGTTTATTATTATTATCATCAGCATTATTATTATATTATACCAGTGTCAATCTGTCTGTGTATTCGTGTATGAAATTCCGTTAAAATATAAATTAAAATAACAAAAAACTGAGCTTCTGACGGTCTTTTAAAGTCCATGGTAGATGTACAAATAAGAACAGGATATTATATATTTTTTCCTTCAAATTGATATAAATGCTTCACATATTTTAATAGAAATAAAAGGTATCACTCGATCATTATGATCTGACCTTCTTGACTTCTATTATCATGAATACACGTATCATCTATGCACAACATAGAGATCCAGTTTCTACTGGGATATACAATAAATTCCATACTTTGTCCAAGGTTTATTAGTACTGTGTTCGATTTACTGGCGAACAATTTATTCAAAGCATTCACTGAATGTTACGTACATTGGCCGATAATTTCTTATTTTATAAAAAATAATAAATAAAAGGTAGACGATATTCATAAAAGATGTACGGTATTTGTACGATACATGAATTACGAGTGGTATGGACCAGTATGGATAGGTAATTCACGCATATATGGAACTACCGATTTCCCTCATTGATGCCTCAACAGGGGGCGGAGAATCCCGGACAATCCCCCTCCCGGACGATTCCCCTTCCATATTATTTTCACAACCCGGACATTTCCCCTCTCGTTATTTTAATAGGGTGGACTTTTCCCCTCCCGTTAATTTTATAGGACGGACAATTCCCCTCCCGTTATTTTAGCAGAGCGGACAATTCCCCTCCCGTATTTATCAGAGCGGACGTGACATTATACGGCCCTTAATCATAGCCGCCACTGCGTATCAAAAAATCTATAACCATTCTTATTAAAGATGACAGTTTTTACTCTTAACAACACACTGTTAAAGATCGGAACTTTTAAGAATCATTATTTCACAAAGGTGACATTATACCGCCTTTAATCATTGCCGCCATTGCTTAAGACAAACAAACCGGGGGCGGTCCATAATTCTTATATGGACTGGATGACGTCATATTAAATCTTAAAGTTCGTTTTCTGCCTGTTTAATTTGATTTTTAAAAATTAAATAACAAAAGAAGAGCATGATTTTTTTTTGCTGTATCGCTTTAAAATTATAATAATAATTCCGACTAGGGTTTGAAATATTTCACACACTGAACAAATAAATTATTATTAGTAAATTATAGTAAAAATGTCAGCAACAAAAGGGATGAAATGATTTAGATTCGGTATAATATAACAAATAAAACATGGCCTTTCGGGCAAAATGCAAGTTTACGGACTGGTTGGTCAGACCTCGGAAGGTATATGTCCCTCAGCTGCGCTTCGGGCCATATACCTTCCTCAGTCTGACCAACCAGTCCGTAAACTTGCATATTGCCCTCAAGGCCATGTTTTATTTGTTAAATATATATGTTCAACAGCTCTAATAAACAATATTATAACATATATATGTTCAACAGCCACGGGAGGGAAATTGTCGGCTCTGACAACAGCGGGAGGGGAATTGTCCGCTCTGCTAAAATAACGGGAGGGGAATTGTCCGCCCTGTAAAATTAACGGGAGGGGAATTGTCCGCCGTAAAATAATAACGGGAGGGGAAATGTCCGGGTTGTGAAAAAACATTCAAATTTACTGGGAGGGGAATCGTCCGGGAGGGGGATTGTTCGGTTATCGATAATTGACAGGTTACGCGAATAGCAGATAAAATGGTACAGGTACCGTTTTAAAACGTTTAAAAACACATTTTTTGGACTAACTGCTTCCAAAATTAAATCACGAATGTGTTCAGAAAAGGTTGATAAATCTACTAAGCAAAAAATCTCATTTTAGGTATTTTCAGTGATAATTGACTCCGTTGTCACCTTAAATGTTTTTCGTCGGACAATACTAGTTCCATAAAAATGTACGATTCTGTAGTGAAATTTTAATGTTGATGCTTTGAACTGAATATAAAGGCTATTGTTTACGTTTAAACTATATAATTATCAGAAAAAGCCCGACTATCACCAGGTGCCAATTTCAACCACAGTGCTTGAATTTGATCTTTGAAAGGTTTCATTCAAAATATTTAAGCATTAGCAATTTAGATTTTAAGACAAATATTTTTTTATGATTTCACTATTTACATATACCCTAACACTACATACAGTCTGGACTGTAATATCGAAATTATAAAGTTATTATTCAAAACAAATCTCTGGCTTATTTTTTTAAGAAAGTGATATAAATAAAATTCTTCATTTGAATGCTTTTACAGAAAAACCTATTACAAATTATTTTTACTAACCAAATTTAAGTTCCTCATTATTTCCTTTATATCTTTTCATTCATCAAACATAAGTAACACTTTAGCTTATTAGCAAGGTTATAAACGGAAGTAAATAAAACATAACTTCCTAGTGCGTAGTTTTTAGCGTATTATATTTAAAAGACATATCTTCTCCTTTAATCAAGATTTCAAGATTCAACATTTCAAGATTTTATTTCAAAAGAAATAAACATTATACAATGTCCGTCGCCATAAACAGAATGACGGTTACAAATAGAATATGAGAAAAAGTATGTAACTGAATACAAATAATGTTTATATTTAAAGAACACATATACATTGTATTTCAATATATGTTTGTAAATAATAGTATGCTATATATACCAATATCAGTATTTGAAAACAATCAATCATTCGTTCTATCACGTAATGCCTTTGCAAAGTAGATATATTTTGATAATCTATTAACAGTTCCATTCTTAGACTTTTTCATTAAAGATATAAATTTATTTAAGGTAGGCAAAGAGCAATAATATTTTGGTAAATGTTCTTTCCTTAATTCCCTATAAAATTGACAAACTAGTAAAAAGTGATATTCTGTTTCAATTTCATTCATATTACATTTTAAACAAATTCTCTGATCTCTGTCAATATTCCTAAATCTACCTTCTTCTATCTAAAGTCTATGTACTGAGCATCTAAATCATTACAAAGCTATTCTAAACTTTGAGTTTTTTTTTACTAAAGAAGGGTATTTTTCAAAATCAAAACTATCTTTTATAATCTTATACGTCTCTAATTTTGATGAATTACTAATTTCCGATAACCATTGTTGGTTATATTGATAATATATCCGTTGAATGGTGGTTTTTAAATCAATAACGTTAGGATTATCAAAAATATTAGCAAATCCTAAATTCTGAAACAATTTTCTAACATCAATCGACCATTTATTATGCCCCCACTTCAAAGAAGATGGGGTATATTGCTTTGCATTTGTCTGTCTGTCGGTCCGTCGGTCCGTAGACCAAATGGTTTCCGAGTGATAACTAAATAACCCTTAGGCCTAGGAACTTCAAACTTGGTATGGTAATTGGTCATTACCAGAAGATAAACCCTATTGATTTTGGGGTCAAGGGGTCAAAGGTCAAGGTCACATTGACCTTGTAGGTAAAAACGGTTTCCGATCAATAACTAAAGAACGCTTAGGCCTAGGAACTTCAAACTTGGTATGGTTATTGTTCATGACCAGTAGATGACCCCTATTGATTTTATGGTCAAAGGTCAAGAACACATTGACATTGTAGGTAAAAACGGTTTCCGATCAATAACTTAAGAACGCTTAGGCCTAGGAACTTCAAACTTGGTTTGATGATTGGTGATGACCAGCAGATGAACCCTATTGATTTCTTGGTCAAGGGGACAAAGGTCAAGGTCACATTGACTTGAAGTTAAAAATAGTTTCCACTCTTTACCTAAAGGACGCTTAGGCCTAGGAACTTCAAACTTGGTATGATGACTGGTCATGACCAGTGGAGGACCCCTATTGATTTTTTAGGGTCAAAGGTCAAGGTAACATTGACTTGAAGTTAAAAACGGTTTCCAATCAATACCTAAAGGACGCTTAGGCCTAGGAACTTCAAACTTGGTATGATGATTGGTCATGACCAGCAGATGAACCCTATTGATTTTGGGGTCAAGGGGTCAAAGGTCAAGGTCACATTGACCTTGTAGGTAAAAACGGTTTCCGATCAATAACTAAAGAACCCTTAGGCCTAGGAACATCAAACTTGGTATGGTGATTGGTCATAAGCAGCAAATGAACACTATTGATTTTAGGGTCAAGGAGTCAAAGGTAAAGGTCACATTGACCTTGTCGGTAAAAACGGTTTCCGATCAATAAATAAAGAACGCTTAGGCCTAGGAACTTCGAACTTGGTATGATGATTGTTCATGACCAGCAGATGAACCCTATTGATTTTGGGGTCAAGGGGTCAATGGTCAAGATCACATTGACTTGAAGTTAAAAACGGTTTCCACTCAATACCTAAAGAACGCTTAAGCCTAGGAACTTCAAATTTGGTATGATGATCGGCCATGACCAGCAGATGACCCCTATTAAATTTTGTGGTCAAAGGGTTCAAAGATCAAGGTCACATTGACTTGAAGTTAAAAACGGTTTCCACTCAATACCTAAAGGACGCTTAGGCCTAGGAACTTTAAACTTGGTATGATGAGTGGTCATGACCAGCGGATGAACCCTATTGATTTTGGGGTCAAAGGTCAAGGTTACATTGACCTTGTAGGTAAAAACGGTTTCTGATCAATAACTAAAGAACCCTTAGGCCTAGGAACTTCAAACTTGGTATGATGATTAGTCATGACCAGCAGATAAACCTATTGATTTTGGAGTCAAAGGTCAAGGTTACATTGTCCTTGTAGGTAAAAACGGTTTCCGATCAATAACTAAAGAAGGCTTAGGCCTAGGAACTTCAAATTTGGTATGATGATTGGTATGACTAGCAGATGACCCCTATTGATTTTGCGGTCAAGGGGTCAAAGGTAAAGGTCACATTGACCTTGTCGGTAAAAACGGTTTCCGATCAATAAATAAAGAACGCTTAGGCAATAAATAAAGAACGCTTAGGCCTAGGAACTTCAAACTTGGTATGATGATTTTTCATGACCAGCAGATGAACCCTATTGATTTTGGGGTCAAGGGGTCAAAGGTCAAGGTCACACCAGTTACTGCACAATAACTAAAGAAGGCCTAGGCCTTTGAACTTCAAACTTTATATGATGATTGGTCAAGACCAGTAGATGACCCCTATTGATTTTGGGGTCAAGGGGTCAGTGTCATATTGACCTTCTACTTAAAGAAGGTTTCTGACCAATTACTCAACAACTCAAGTTGCCTTGGTTGATATTTTTATATTAAACTAAAAATGCTTTTGGTATACACATTTGAAGGTCTTATGCAATATAACAACTTGGCTGTCATTAATGAGACCTACATGATTCATAAAATTTATGCATATATTATTTGGTAAGATTTGTAATAACTTAAATTGCTGCACACAACCTTTGGGGTCACAATAATTATTACCTTGTGACTAGTCATGACCAGTAGATAACCCTTATTGATTTTTTGTTCACTGGGTCAGAAGTCATACATAATAACCTGATCACATGACTAATTGGCTGCCGATAGGGGGCATACATGTTTTACAAACATATCTTGTTAACATATTGATTATTTCTATCTTTCATCATTAACAATTTATACATAAGAGAATCAGGCTGTTTAACTATTCTATACCAGTATTTTACAACACGTATTATGCGTAGTATTAACAAAGGTACCCTACCAAATTCACCATATACAGCCGCATTTGATGTTTGCTGTCTAACACCCAGAAATTGCTTCAAAAACTTTTTATGAACATGTTCTATGTCTGGTGCATTATGCAAACCCCATACTTCAGAACCATAATTGAGAATAGGCATAATCATGTAGTTAAATAATTTTTAACTTTTCCGATATTTCTAGAGATACGTTATCAAAAAGTGAATAAAGTGAGTAAAGGGCCTTTAATGCTTGTTCTGACAAAGATTTTTGTGCTTGAAACAAGCTACCGATTGACGAAAAAGATACACCTAGATAAGTTAATTTATTAACACATTTCAAAATTTGATCATTATACATAAATACATCATTTTCTTGTCTAGTACCTTTTTTACATATCATAACAACTGATTTTTCTGGATTAACAGTGATTCCCTATTCATGACAATACATATATAGTTTATCTAGTAACAATTGTAAACCACTTTTCGTATATGAAAACAAAACTGTATCATCGGCGGACAATAACAGAAATAATTTCATCTCTTCTAACGTAAACATCTCAACATTATCGTTATGCAAATATTCATACATATCATTGATAAAAAAGATAAACAACAAAGGAGATAATGGTTCGCCTTGTTTAACGCCATTATTACAGTCAATAATCAGACCCATTAACTCTAACACATGCTTTGACATTTTCATACATAACTTTCAACATTTTGACAATTTTAGAGGAAGCTCCGTAATTCAATAATTTTAACCATATACCATTTCTATATACAACATCAAATGCTTTACGAAAATCAATAAAAGCACAATATAATTTCTTTTTCTCACTATTATTAACTTTATTTATTATAGAATTTAAAACAAAAATACAATCTATGGTGCTTTTGCCGTTACGAAACCCATACTGGTACTCCGATAACAAATTGTTAGTTTCGACCCACTTGCGCAAACGTGTATCTAACATTGAAGAAAATATTTTAGAAAAAACACTAGTGAGGGTAATACCTCTATAGTTATTTACATCATCAATATTACCTTTTTTCGGGATTGGAACTATCATACCTTTTGTCCATATGTCAGGATATACACTATGTAGAAACATAAAATTAAACAATTTATGAAGACAAGGAAGTAAAAGATCACTACATTCTATAAATAATTCACTAACCAACATATCTACACCCCCACTTTTACCTCTTTTCAAAGAAGAAATGGCTGAATTTACCTCATCAATACTTCTTTATCAAGTTGTTCAATAACATATTCATCTAAGCTTTTCTGGCTCAATTAATCCTCAACTTCATTATTAATGAAAGCACTATTTTCCGCAAATAATGTTTTTAAATGATTGAAATATCTCTGGCTTTAGATTTTTTGTTTTTAATTTTTCGTTTTTCTTGCCAAAACTTTTGGGGCTGGTGCTTGGCTAAATTTTGTAGTTTTTTTCTGTTTCCCATTAAACTCAGACCGTGTTTTTTTAGCTTTTTATATACTCGTCGTTTATTTTTTAACAATTCAAAATTTTCTACAGTTTTATTCTGTTTAAGAGATTTATTAACAGTCCTGAATTCTCGCCTAGCAGCCTCACATTCTTTATTAAACCATGGGCTCTTATACGTTCTGTAACTTATATTGCTTTTATTACACGTAGTTTTGCCAAAAAACACTTTTAGTTTTATCATACAAAATATTAGATATTTCACTTATTCCAGCGCTAACATTAGTTTCTTTTGAAACAATACAACTAACAATGTCATTTATATTAGACAGTTCAGCAGATATAACGTCTTTGTAATAATCAATTTTTTCATTATCCCATACAATTTTTTCACATAATGTAGTATTATTCGTAACATTACATTGTTCATAACTATTTACATTTAAATCAATTTGGATAGGACAATGTGGTGAAAAAGAACAGAAATCATGTACATGTACTATAAAATTTGAAACCAGGGGAAATAAATCCTCCGAGCATATAGCATAGTCAATTAAACTATTACCGTTAGCTTATATCAATGGTGTCTCAAGCAAAACTTGATAATCAACATAAAGCAAATGAAATTAAAGCGGGGTAATATATTATAGGGATTATCTAAAAAAAAAACATTGTATAGAGCTTTTTAATATCGATGAAAGGGTCTTGTATGCATTATGTTTTAGTCACGTGATCGATTTTGACTGGACGCGGTTTTTCTTTCGTTGAAAATTTTTGTCAAAATTTGGATATTTTAGTGTCAAAATACAACTTTAGATATGTTATTATGGAAGTAAAAGATGGTGTATTATTATTTATATTTTAAAACGTCAAATGGGAAATAGAAAAAGGAAAAAATCGGATAAAAAGCGTAGCAGTGACAATACGGGTGGGGAACAGGTAAAAAATCCTAGACATGGCCGGTCGCCCCCGGATAAATTAGACTGTAATACTAGTTTGGCAGAAACTTTACGTAACGCTAATAGCGTGTTGTTTGATAACTGGATAGTACGGTGTTTGTGTCGGAATCATTATCTGAAACTGACAATTATTCCTTAATCATGGACCCTAAACAAGCTGCTTCAAGTGACCCGCCCCCTAATTCAACACCTCTGTTGACATCAGTGCCCCCGCTCCCTATTCCGGCGGATATTTCTACCAGCACTGACACACATACGGATGATATCATTGAATATTTGCGAAGAATAGAGCTGAAGCTAAATCATGTTGACCAGCGTCTCAATACCTTGGACATACTTGAGCAAAAGGTGAGCAGTTTTGAGATCGACCTTAAAAAATTATGGACTTTTGACTTTTTTATTGACGGGGTACCAGTAAGCGATAAAAAGTCCGACAGAAGCCAGATGCAGAACGGGAACCGGAAGTAGGGACTCGATGAGGCTGGACTGTCCATGTTATCATGGAATGTAAATGGACTTAGTAGATCTAAATTAGAGGACAATGATTTTATAAAGAAACTGTGTAATAACGATATTATATTTTTGTTTGAGACTTTGATAATTTTGATATAGATGGGTATACAACTTTTAATTTCTATCGTAAATTTCAGAACCGACGAGTAAAGCGATCTAGTGGTGGGGTATTAGTATACATTAAAATGAAATAAGTAAAGGGGTTACCGTTGTACAGAATCATTTTGACACTATCATTTGGTTGAAACTTGATAATAATTTTTTAATCTTACAGATGACATTTATTTAGCTGGTGTATATATATGGGTGGAAGGTTCCCCTGCTTATAACTTTATCAATGGTGATTTATTTGATATTGTTCAAAACGATATTTTACTTTATGAAAATCGTGGTATTACATTGTTAACTGGCGATTGGAATGCACGTACAGGTTATGGAGACCGCAAGGATTATATTGTTTGTGATCGTACCGTTAGTTTTACAGACTATGATGATTATTACCCCGACATGCCTATAGAACGTGTGTCCATGGACGGTCTACATAATAACTCTGGTATTAAATTATTAGATGTATGCAAGGCTAGTTCTTTACGTATTGCAAATGGTAGGCTTGGTCGTGACTATAATAATGGAAACTATACTTATATGTTCATCGGGATCTAGTGTCATTGACTATCTATTGTTGAAAGAGCAATATTTCAGTTTAGTTAGCGATTTCACTGTACAGAGTTTTAATGAATGGTCTGATCATGCTCCTATATCATTTTCTATTAAATGCCACGTATTGCACGAGGATAATGATATTTATTATGAAAGCATTAGTTTAAGATGGAATGACGAGTTACGGAACGAATTCCGTAGAGGTCTTATATCAAAACTACCACGTTTAAATAATATTACCGAAAATGTTGATTTTAACGATAGATTACAGTTAAATTCATGTATAGAATCCTTTGTAAATGTTGTGAGAAGCGTGGCAGATCCATTATTTTGTAAACGTAGAATAACATATATTACGCCACGTGCCGATGGTAAACTATGTAAAAAGGCGGAGTGGTTTGATGAAGATTGCAAACGTTCAAAAGAGGCATATTTAAATTCTGTATATAAATATAATATGTGTAAAAATGATGTAAATAGAATAGAATTTTGTAATAATAAACTAATTTATAAAATGTTGTTAAAAAAAAGAAACGAAGTTATGAGTTAAAAAATTAAGAGAAATTGAACGCCTTCGTCAATGTAAACCTAAGGATTTTTGGAAATTGTTTACTAAAAAGACGATACATAAGAATAGTGTTTCCATAGAAGATTTTTATGAGCATTTTTCTACCCTAAGTAATGATTTGCCAAATGTTTTGCATGCCGAAAGTGAATTATTTTGTGAAAATTTAGATTTTTTTAGTAATGATGTACAGTACGAGGAGCTAGATGAACCTTTAACAGTTGATTAGATAAATTGTGTTATTCGTCATTTAAAGAAAAATAAGGCTTTTGCTGGTGACCAGTTATTGAATGAGTATTTTATAAATTCGTCCGATATTTTATCATCGCATTAAGTTGATATTTTTAATGGTATTCTGAACTCTGGTTTTTTTCCAGATTCATGGATGGAAAGTATTATTGTATCTCTGTTTAAGAAAAATGACCCTGCACTTGCTAGTAATTATAGAGGAATCAGTCTCGTTAGTCGTTTTTCAAAGAAATTTACAGGTGTTCTAAATAACAGATTGACAAAATGGTCTGAAGAAAACGACAAAATTAGTGATGCACAATTTGGTTTCAGACAGGGTCGCTCAACAGTTGATGCTATTTTTGTTTAAATGCTGTTGTTAATAAAATCTTTAATGAAAATGGACGTCTTGCATGTGCCTTTATAGATTTTCAAAAGGCTTTTGATAGTGTTTATCGTAATGGTTTATGGTTTAAACTATATAATATTGGTGTACGTGGAAAAACTTTAAGAATCATCCATGATATGTACTCTAAAGTAAAAGCACGAGTAAGGGGCTGTAAATCATATTCAGATTTCCTGGAATGTTCAGTTGGTCTTAAACAAGGGGAGGTAATGTCCCCGATATTGTTTTCTATGTTTTGAGAAGATTTAGAAATGTATTTATTAAATGATATTAATTCTGGTTTAACATTAGATGATATTACATTTATTCTCATGTTATTTGCTGATGATATTGTTATTTTAAGTAAAAACCCCTGAAGACTTACAAAATAGTTTAAATACATTACATAATTACTGTACTTTATGGGGCCTTAAAGTAAATGATGGTAAAAGTAAGGTTATGGTTTTTAGGAAGAGGGGTCCGATTAGAAATAATGAGTATTGGACATATAATAATATTCCCTTAGAAATAGTCGACAATTTCAATTATTTAGGTACTGTTTTCAACTATACAGGTAGTTTTACTTTAAATCAAGAGTATTTAGTAGGGAAAGCCCTAAAGGCGTTAAATGTTTAATTGTTCAATTATAACAGACCCCAGTTAAATTTAGTACTTCTTTGCAATTATTCGATGCTTTTGTTGTATCCATTTTAAATTATGCCTGTGAAATATGGGGATTTAGTAAAAGTAAGGAAATCGAACGAGTACATCTAAAATTTTGTAAGTCCATGTTATGTGTTAAGCAGTCAACTAGCAGCATGGCTATTTATGGTGAGCTGAAAAGGTACCCTTTATATGTCAACAGATATGTACGGATTATCACATTTTGGTCAAATATTGTTAACAGTAATAATGTTATAATTAGATACTTATATACATCAATGTTAAATGAAAAAAAAAGAGGAAAAAATAACTGGTTGTCTAATGTGAAATCATTGTTAGATAGTGCAGGTTTGTCATATATATGGTAAAATCCAATTATTTATAACCTTAAAAATGTACATTTATTATTTAAGCAAACTCTTATTGATCCAGTCATGGTATCATAATGTAACAACTAGCCCGAGCCTAGGCACATATAGACTTTTTAAGACGTCATTTGATTACTCACTGTATCTTGATAAAATTCCTAAGAAATTTAGGATTGCTTTTGCAAAATTAAGATTGTCGTCACACCAACTTAGAATAGAAACTGGACGGTATGGTAATTGTAGAACTGAACGTAGTGAGAGATAGTGTCTTATTTGTAATTCACGTGATAAAGAAGACGAATTTCATTTTGTTTGTATTTGTAATGCTTATAATGATATACGTAAACAGTACTTAAAGAAATATTATTATAATAGACCTAGTGTCCATAAATTCGTTGAACTAATGCAGAATACCAACAGCAACATGCAACTTAAATTATGTAAATATATATATGAAGCGTTTGAAATACGTCAGGGTATTGTTAATATGATATCTGAATAAGCTTATTACTGTATATACCTTTATAAATAAAAAAATATACTAATTGTCCGTGTTATAATTCAATAATTTCATAAAACATTTGACTGATATTTAGCTGTAAGTCATTAAATATACAAAATCTCCATTAGTTCAACCTCCTTGTTTTCTCGCTTCCATTTTCTTTCTTGTTTTGACTATATGTATCATATTTTCCGCTAAAAATATAATTGTCTATAAATTTGTGTCATGTTGACAAGTTATATTGTAGCATTGTATATATGTATTGTGTAGCAGGAAACGTCATGTTTACGTTACCAAATAAAATATTTTGAATCTTTAAAAGAGGTAAAATGTTTGTCAACTCTGACAAAAGATGCGAATTTTTGTGTATATTATATTTCAACAAAAGATTCAAGTCTTTAAAGAGATAGAAATATTAATTTCATCATTGTTCGGATTGGATTTTTAGGACACCTTAATACTTAATAACCTGAACCGATTAATTGATCAACAACAGACAATCTCTCACGGATTTTACGGAAAATACGACAGAATAAGGGCGAAAATACGACCATTAAAATCTACCCTAAATTCGCATTCCATCTGTCGTATTATTTGCTTTTTCGCGTTCAAAAAAAATGGCTTTAAAGTTATCTATCATAGTAAGAGCAAAACCACTCCGCGAAAGTTCGGGAAATATATTAACAAATTAAAGACTAGCAACAATTTCATTATCCCTTTCAATTTAGAGGATTTTAAAATCTACTTTGAAAATGTTTTATATGAGTCTCATGGTCAATTTAATATAAACAATTGTACAGCTTCTATCGATAATGATGTGTATATTGATGATTTTGATAAATATATTTATGCGGATGAAATAAATTAAACTATATATAAAGTTTTATTTATCAAAACTATTTAGCAGATTTCTTTATTGACTGTAGAGATTTTATTTACCCATATTTATAATATGAAATTAAGTGCTACCTATGACGCAGAAAGCCCTTTTGATTTAATAACACACATAAAATTTTCAATATATAAACCTAAACCAAATCTTTCTTGGACTTTGTAAATAATAAGTAAATGCAGATAGATAATTTGTACTGCTAATTAGATACAAATGGAATGGTGGAGTTCAACCTATCATCGAAGTGTTCCGAAGGTTTACATATATCTCGTCTTTTTACTTTATTTAAACGTGATGATATATCAAAATGGATATTAAAAATTAAAGTTTTATGTTAGTCATCGTGACTTCAGTTTTTATCAATGATTGTATCAGTAGTTTTCTACATCATACTTCTACTGGAAGTGTAAGACAGTCGCGTCTTCTATAGCAACAGTCTGAACTGTGTAGGCGTTTTTATTAAATCTTTTTTAAAGCGTCCTGAAATCAAATTAAAGTAAAAACTATGAAAACCGGACCCTGTCCGGACTTGACCAATAGTCCGGTTTCTAGAGGATTCTATTTTTAGAGGATTTGTACATGATGTGTTTGAACTTTGAATTTGTTAAATAATTCTGTATTTACTTTTCAACCCTTTTGTCTAAATAGTATTTACTTGAGCAATTTTATTATGTAAATTCATAAATATAATTCAGACTAGCAATGTGTCCATAGGACACGGGAGCCCCCACACTCCACCGATTTGTCAATCTTATGTCTCTAGGTCAATTTTTTTTTTGCTACATGTGCCCAAGTTGAAAACTAAAAATATTCTATTAAGTAAAGAGCAAATACTACAAATACTGAATAAATCCACAAGAAAACCCCAAGGTGCATAAGTACACATGCTGGCCAACATCCTTGTAAACTTTCAGGCATACAGGTCATAAACTGTTTGAGTTACGTGCAACACAAGTTAAATATTGTAATTTTTTACTAAGTCAAGGACAATAACTCTAAAAATATCCACACAAAAATACCCAGGTGCACAACTACACATGCTGAGCAACATTCCTGTCAGGTTTCATGACTCTAGGTCAAATACTTTTTAGTTACGTGCGACACAAGTTGAAAATTGGAAATTTTTACTAATCAAAGGGCAATAACTCTAAAAAATTCTAAATATATCCAAGCGAAAATACTAAGGTGCACAACTTCACATGCTGATCAACATTCTTGTAAGGTTTTATGACTCTAGGCCAAATATTTTTTGAGTTACGTGCGACACAAGTTGAAAATTGCAAATTTTTACTAATTCAAGGGCAATAACTCTAAAAATACTAAAAATATCCACACGAAAATACCCAGGTGCACAACTACACATGCTGAGCATGTTTCATAACTCTAGGTCAAATGCTTTCTTAGTTACGTGTGACACAAGTTGAAAATTGGAAATTTTTACTTATTCAAGGACAATAACTCTAAAAATACTAAATATATCCACACAAAAATACCCAGGTGCACAACTACACATGCTGATCAACATTCCAGTAAGGTTTCATGACTCTATGACAAGGGTAAATCTAAATGCCCCCACCCCCTATAGTGGGGGCACAAAAATTAGAAATTAAAAAGATATTGTCTGAAATATAACTTTTTAATCGGCTTTTGAAATATGTTAAAAAAAGGAATTTATTATAATCATAATTTGCTTAAGATTAATGCCCAAATAAAGATAACTTCCAAACAGGAATCATTTAACAAAATTTTCCCAATTCTTTTCGACATTTTATTAGGTACAGATATTAATCAATATATTTTTAATTGCAGTAATTTAAATAACGATATATATATACGATAACCATTTGCGACCCTGACCCTTTTTGTCAATGTGATATTTTGATTGAAAATGCCGAGCATTTCTTTTTCAAATGTAATCTTTACGCTGAAAAACGAGTAATAATATTTCGAGAAACTTGATTTTATCATCCAATAAACATTGATACATTGTTGTCTGGTCGTGAAAATTTAAAATATGAAGATAACGTTGTCATTTCCAATCAGTTCAAAAATCTATTAAGACGACTAATCGTTTTGATAATATTTGACTTTTCATCTTGTCCTTGTTTTTATTCTAAAATCTTTATTTATCTTGGCTAATTTGCACTCATCTAACCTAACCAATTTTTATTTTAGTCTCATCAATGTACATACATACAACAATATACATAGAACACATATAACATGATTTAAAAAGTACATTGCCACTCATATATTGAGTTATAAGAGACTTAAGTAACAATTCAACGAATAAAAAGACTTACGTAATTACTGCTATATATACTATATGCATGCTTATATCGTTAAAGCTAAAGAAGCAGACGCTAATCGTTAAAATAAAAAAAAAAATCAATTAAAATACACGACGATAAAAAACTGAATGTGGAAAAAGGCACTATTGCGCAGTTTGGGCAAAAAAAAATGTGTTAAAAAAAAATCAGGTATCACCCGATCAGATCGTGGATGAACAGATTAGCATCTACTTCCTAGGAAGAAGTTAAAAGATATAGATATCACATAAAAAAAAATTACATTATTTACACATAATAAAATTGTCTCCTATTTAAATATCAATTACAGGTTTTGCACAAATTCTAATAAGTGAATGATTTGAAAATACAAGTTTCAGCTTATCAATATCCTGCATATCGTAGAAGTTTGGTTCTATTGACAAAATTGCATTTAGCAAAGAAATTCTAAGGTCATTGTACAAAGGGCAATCGAAAAATAACATGACTTTTTCAGTTTCAATTGCTTGACAAAACGGACATGTTCTATTTTTCTATATTTAAATTTTCGAATCTCCCAGTTTCAATTCGAATAGGCGCTACCCCCACATCGAAATTTACAGTATGCCTGAGCGATGCTGGGGGAGGCATAATCAATTAACAATAGTGCTCTGTGGTAAATTCTGACTTATATGTACAATAATTTCTAAGCTTATTACCACCTCTACCAGTAACACTCGTGGTCCTATTGATAGTTTCAAGCCATTCAGCAATAAACTTGTTTGTCATATATGATTGTATACCTTCAACAATGTGAGGCTTTAGAAACATTTACATTTACATCAGAACAGTTGACTAAATTACAATCATTTATTTGCTTCTTCACAGAAAAGAACCAGTTTTTTACATGATGTACCAGCTTTTAACACTTGCCCAAACTGCAATTCGCTTATTAATACGAGTAGAACGGGTGTTACAAATACGGCCAATAAGAAGCTATAGTTTTCCATTGGCGAACAACGGGGGGGCTGCCAAGCCATTTCCCCTGCTAAAGCCGCATTAGGTGTATATTTGCCGACGCCTAGGAAATACCTCATTGCTCTATTCTGAACAGCATTTATACAGGAGAAAGATCGACAGCCCCACACTGCTGCACCGTAACTTATTACAGGCCAAACTAAGGAGTCGTATAACTTAGTAAATACATTAAAAGGTACTCCACCTATTAATTTACATT
>NW_026860532.1:0-23099 GCF_026571515.1 Ruditapes philippinarum | reverse complement strand
ATGAAGAAAGCGTCCAGCGATTAATTGACAACATGGAGAACATTTAATATTGTTATCAAGATAAGGCACCTTGCGATAGAACTAAGGAGACAAACAGATTGAACTTGATGGTGAATAGGTTTCGAGACTTCCGTTACGCCCTAAGACTTTGCAGTGTTTTTTTATTTGAAATCACAATTACGAGGTCACATGTTCGAAAACACTTCAGCGAACTCCGCCAGGAAACTCAAACTCTGCGAGTGTTGATACATTGAAAAGGACTTGTTTTGAAAACGTTTTTGATAAAATTGGGTTACCCCACCACTGTCAGTGCATCGCGAAAAAGGTGAATACTTTGAAATTTTTTTTAAAAAATGTTATAACTCATAATTCTTATGACGGCGTGCGCCGGGTATTATAGGTACATTCTTAAATTTGATTAAACTTTGGTCAATTTTTGGAGGTATTTTATTTTATTTTGGCCATAGACAACACATAAAAGGGTGTATTGACTTTTCCCTACTGGAAAGGACTCAATTGTTTATAAATTGATTGAGAACAGGCTTTGTCTACGATTTTTGGGACAACCCTCGTATTATGTTTAAGGATTTACAACCTTGGGAACGTTTCAACCTCAATTTTAACACCTTTTTTAAGTTTGATAAATATAAAAAATAAATTTACCATGCAATTAATGGGGTTATAATATATTCTAACATGGACCGCATTTACCCTATTGAACAATAGAAGAACAGAAAGTGTGTGTTATTATGCTACAGATTGCACAGGTTTGAATTCATATTTAGACATTGTGACATGTCATTGATATACATATGGAATGTAACCAAAAAAAAATCTGACGCGCTGAAAATAAGTACGGAAACAAATCTTGAAGGCGCAAAATTTCTTAAACTATTTAAGTACGGGCAACCCTTTTTTGTTGATGTCGTTTAGAATCGAAATAAATATTCCAAAAATCAGTGATTTTATCGCTTTTTTAACATCACTGGTTTTTTGTCGTTCGAAATTGTGGCATCATTCACGCCCTCGTGGATATGGATTCCCTCGCAATCCAACTTCCAAAATATGATTTATTGAGCGATAAAATCACTGTTTGAAATAATATTATTTCTTAAATATATATAATATAAAACAACTTGCAAAACATGATTTTTAAAAAAAAAGTTTTCGGGGTGATAAATACATATAATGAAATTTTCCCTGGGAAAATAAAATATTAATTTTTGATTTTTTATATGAGTTCTGAAAAATATAAACACTGTAAAACTACATGCATACATTTATTCTTTTTTTGTTTCAAAAAATTAAATTCCATAAAAAAATTGATAAAATATGTTTTAATATAACAAGATAAGAAAGATTATAGAAGTGTGAAAAAGCCTAATGAAATTTTATGAATTAAAGTGTTATATTAAGAATAAACTTGTATTTTGGGCCCGGGAAAACTTGTAAGCGAGAAAAAAAAATGGAGGAAAATGGAGAAACTTGTTCAACCTCAGGCACCCGATCCATAAGTTTGCCAGGAGGGGAGGAGTGTTGGACCTCCAATAATTGTGAATCAATGTTGTAAACGTAAAGTAGGATTTACCAAAAAGAGGCAGCGCTTCAGAAAATATGTTTCATAGTATTGAAAATTGAAATTTTTATTGACATTTTTATTGCAACTATATGTTAAAATATATGTTTATTAAATTATTAATTAAGGAACCATTAAAAAATGCCTAAACCTCCTTTTTTGTTACTGTCACAGTTTAAAAAAAAAGGTGCTGCCTCCAACCAGGAACTTAACCCCGGGACCCTTGGAATACCCGTTTGCCACTCAACCGACTGAACTATATTGTAATTAGCGGCTTACGCATCATCTCCCTAATAGTGAACCCATTGGGGAACCATTTAACATTTTCCCTGCTTTATTGAAATTCGTTCCTTGAATGAGTACTGGAAAACAATGTGAAATAGGCTTTGAGTTTTTACACCATCCATCACAGTCCCCTTTGGAATAGGTGATGGGTAATGGAAACTATCAAGGCCGATTTCACATTGTTTTTATTGCTAACTGTTTGGGAGTTTAAATGGTCAAAATGGGTGAGAAAAAAATAATGCAGCCTGACTGGGAACCTTGAGGCCAGGGACCCCTTTGAATGCGTGTCGAAGCTGACTACCGGCAAAGGCTTCAGTCTGCTTGCACATCTTCCTTCCCCTCAGAGGTTAACAGTTCTGACTGTAAAAAATGGAAACAAATCAGTTTTTAACAGTATCTTTTTTGGTGATTCCATTTTTACCCATGCCAGTTAATGGTCCCCTGACCGGGGAAGGCGAACAACTTCCTTAAAACTGATAAGTGGATCTTGAACACCTTGTTGCATTATAGGACATTTGCCATTCCCTTTTTTTGGCCCCACAATTTGGGGGAGCAATTATACGTTGCACTTGGTGTCCGCCGTCCGTCAGTCCCGTCAATCCGTCAGCCGTCAGTCCGTTAACGTCCCAAAATCTTGTGAACGGCAACTTCCCTCTTAAACCGGATTGGCAAGATTTTGCTTAAAAACCTTAAACAGGGAAGAACAACCCTTAATGGTGTTAGAAGGGAGTAGTAAAAGGAAGGATTTTTTGCTGCGACCAAAATTTAACAGAATTTATGGCCCGCTTTGTTGATTTTTTCATAGATTAACTATGTAAGAATTTTTTGTTAACGCAAACTCCTCTTAAACCGGGATGGCGGCATTTTTGCTTAAAAAATTTACAAGGATGAACAACCTTAATTTTGTAGATGGTGTAAAGGAATGAATTTTTGCCCTGCGGGACGCAAATTTAATAGAATTATGGCCCCTTTGTTAATTTTTTTCACTATATAACTATTAGAGAATTTTGTGGAATGCAACTCCCTTTTTAAACCGGAAATGGGCAATTTGCTTAAATTTAAACAGGGATGAACAACCCCTAATGTGTAGATGGCAGTAAAGGGGAAGGGAATTTTTGGGCTGGACCAAATTTTAAACAGAATTAAAGGCCCCTTTTTGATTTTTTACTATATACTATGTAGAAATTTTTTGTGAACGCAACTCCTCTTAAACCGGATGGCCAGATTTTGCTTAAAACTTTAAGGGATGAACAACCTTAAGGTGTAGATAGGTAATAAAGGAAAGGGAATTTTTGCTGGGCAACCCAAAATTTTCAAATTAGGCCCTTTTGTTGATTTTTTCACTTATTTACATGTCAAATTTTGTGAATGCAACCTCTTAAACCGGGGATGGCAGATTTTGCTTAAACTTCCAGGGAAATGAAACAACCTTTAATGGTAGTTGGTAGTAAAGGAAGGAATTTTTTGCTGCGACCAAATTTAACAGAATTATGGCCCCTTTGTTGGATTTTTCGTTTTCAACTTGTGGCACATGTAGTCAAAAAAATTTTGACCTAGATCATTAAGAATTGATGAACAGTGGCGTGTGGGGGCATTTCCGTGGTCGTATGGACACATTTCTAGTTTATTTTTAATTGAAATTTGTGGAAATTTTTCCATATCAAATCAAAAGTTGTAATTGTTACTCATATTTATAGTAATATGTTGCCTATAACTTGGTTTCCATTTTTCCTAGGAGGGTTATAATAAGGAAAAAATTACCCCCTTTTTTAAAGATGTAATGTTTTGCTTGAACAAATAGGCATCATAGAAAATTTACCCTAATCGTTCTTCATTGTAAATTTAATTCAATGGGGTTTTTCTTTTTTTTTCAGTCAATTAGATGTAGTATTTGCTTTAAAGTATAACATTATTTGGGGCTTTACTTACTTTGTTTCAGGGACCAGAAGTTATAAATAGGTAAAACTTACCCAAAATTTTCAATGATTTTAGTGTGGTAAAGTTATTAATAAGGCCATTTTTAGAAAATTAGCCATTATTTTAAATTTTCAAATAAATTTGTTGGGAAATTTTCTTATATAATCAATTTGATGTTAGGATAACTTAATTAAATAATACTATGTTGCTTATGTAACTTTGATTCATTTACCTGAGGTTATAACAGGTTTAAATTTTTACTCCCAATTTTAATGGGAATTTAAGTGTTGTAAGGCTTTTGTATAAGTTATACATCATGGAAATAAGCCATAATATTTTGAATATTCAATGTAATTTATTGAGATATTCTTTATTTTTAAATCAATTAAGATACGTTTGTAAATTTAAATATAATAGATTTATGTCGCATATAATTTTTTTTCTTTATAATTCTGTTTCATTCCTAGGCTGTTTATAATAATTAAAATCCCATTTTGTAAGTGAATTATCTCTTAAGACAGTAAGGTATTTAGGAAATTTGCAATAACTCTTATATTTTGTAATGAAATTTGGTGGGACTTTTCCTTACGTTTTAGTCAATTAGATACGTTTGTTAAATGATATGGATAGAAAATGTTCCTCTTTGTAAGCTTTGTTTTTAATTTCCAAGGCTCTTATAATTAGGTTAAAATTTTCATAATTTTGTACTGATTTAGTGCATTATCTTGGACATTTAGGCATCCCTTTAGGAGATTTGCCATAATTCTCATATTTTGTAATGAAAATTTTTATGACTACCTTATTTAGTATATTAGATATGTTTTGTTAATTAACATAAAGATTTTTTGTTAATAAAAAAAATTCTGTATCATTTCCTAAGAGGTTAAGTTAAGGTAAAAAATTACCCCGGTGTATCAACATTTTATGTGGGCACTGCTTTCTTTAATATTTGGGGTCCACATAGAATTTACTATAACATTATAATTTTTTTCCTGGACAATTATTGAAATCTTCTTTTTTAAGTCATCTAATTAAAGCTTTTAATTAATAAAGTTTATTTGGATTGAAGTTATCAATTACATTACTTTTCATAGGGATCTTGTATTATGCCCCTCTTTTAATGAACTGAAACCTTATTCCTATGAAGCATAAATTGATATTGTAGGAAAAAAAATTACAATCAATTCAAATTGTACAGGTCCCAAAGATAATAATTTGTATGCAAAAAATTGGGTTTTTAAAAATTTAATAATAAAAACATAGGTGATATTTAAGTAATTTTAAAGTTAGAAATTTTATCAGTTATGAGGTTTATAAACTTACTTGAGGGAAGTTAAACAAGTGACTTGGGACTACAGCAATACCTATCTTACTCAGCTGAGAAAAATCTTCAAAGAATTATATGGTTATATATGGATAGGCTATATACTTTTAAGTTAGCAAAGGGCGACACAGGCACAGACATTTAGGCATCTTAGGAGATTTGCCATAATTCTCATATTTTGTAATGAAATTTGTTAGGACTACCTTATTTTAGTATATTAGATATGTTTGTTAATTAACATAATAGATTTATGTTATATAAAAAAATTCTGTATCAATTTCCCCTAAGAGGTTAAATTTTAAGGTAAAATTACCCCGGTGTATCAAACATTTTATGTTGGGGCTACTGCTTTTCTTTAATAGTTGGGGTCCACATAGAATTTAACTATAACATTTATTATTTTCTCCTGGACAATTATTGAAATTCTTTTTTTTTAAAGTCATCTAATTAAAAGCTTTTAAATTAATAAAGTTTATTTGGATTGAGTTATTAATTACATTACTTTTCATTAGGGGATCTTGTATTATGCTCTTTTTTAATGAACTGACCTACTTATGAAGCAAATAAAATTGATAATTGTAGGAAAATTTAAAAATTACAATCAATTCAAATTGTTACAGGTCCCAAAAGATATATTTGTATGCAAAAATGGGTTTTTGTAAATTAATATAAAAAACATAGGTGATATTTAGTATATTAAAGTTAAGAATTTTATCAGTTATGCAGGGTTTTATAACTTACTTGAGGGAAAGTTAAACAAAGTGACTTGGGACTACAGCAAATACCTATCTTAACTTCAGCTGAGAAAAATCTTCAAAGAATTATAATGGTTATATTAAATGGATAGGCTAATTACTTTTTTAAGTTAGCAAAGGGCGAGACCCATACAGGCCTCATCCGGGTATTCTCAAAAGGGGTATTATGTTAAAGTAATGATTTCGGATTGATAAACCTTAAAAAGTGATTTTAAATAATATACAGAATAAAAAATCAAGAAAGCTAGTATAATGTTTATAAAGTGGGTTTGATTTATGGACCCTCATATATGATTAAGATTTTATATTTGAGCCTCGTCACGATTAAAAACCAACATAATGGGTTTGCGGACCAGCATGGGATCCAGACAAGCCTGCGCATCTGTTCGCTATCAGTGTTTATACGGTTTGTAAGTGAACAGTTAAAAGCCCAGGCCACATACCTAAAAATAGTAGTCTATGCCTTGATTATGAGCTGACGATAGGGGAATTTTGTAAAGGGTGGGTTAGCCTGTCTGTTGTGATTGGCATGTCTAAAAAGTACAACCATTTGGTTTTTTTTTAGGGCCACCATAGAATTTTTTATCTAGAAAAATATCTAGCTATTTTATTTTGTACAAAAATATATAGAAATAAGTACAATGTACAATGTATAATTAGTAAAAATGTTCCACTATACATGTCACAAATAATGAAACTATTAACAAATGTCGGTACAGCTGCGGTACGGTATTTAAAAGTGTCACGGGTTCGAGTCCATGTCAGGCTGCACTTTTTTCTTTCACCCTGTGACTGACAAACATTTGTATAGCCCAGCTAGAAATTAATTCACAATGCTAAGTAACCCTGGGAAATTCGAAGGAAAAATATTTGCATTACACAGTAGGTTTAATAACTATTCAGTATTTAAACAAGTAAAACGTGTAAGCAGCCGAATATAAAGCTCAGAGGAACTCAAGAGCGCGGAATCGTATTCCGAGTGTCAGGGGTTTCGAGTCCCTGACAGGCCTGTTTACATATTCAATATAAATCTGTCAAGAAAAATAAGAAGGAACTGTTCCTAAAATAATTATCACCCTAAATTAGTATTCGGATAGGATTCGGACAGTCTTTAAAACTTTAATGTAAATATCACAATAATACTTCTTTTATATAATATTTCTATTCTTTGACAGGGACACAGAACATCTCTTACATGTTTAAAGAAACAACAAAATTTACATAATATATATCTATCTAAGAATTCTTTTACTTCTCAATAGTAACGACGCAAAGAACACGGTACTTAAGCGCTTATAGACGAACCGCAGACGCACGCTAAACGTTTTCTGGGAATAAGAAAACGCACCAGCTTTCAGACGCCACGATAAACGAAAAACGATACACGGAAAACGATAAACGTTAAAACGCTTGTAAACGATGCACGCTTGAGAAGCGTTTCAGCAAACGCACGTTGCACGCTATACGCACGCACGTTACACGAAAAACGGACGCACGAAAAACGCTATTTTTGACAACCGAAACGTTCACCCTACTGTAAGATTATAATTGTTAACAGTATAAGGTATAATGTTTTCATTGACGTATACATGATAGTATAATGCAACGATTTTGCGCGTCTGTATCTTAAATTTTTACACGTAATTTACGTCATGTCAAGATAAACGAGTATACACAGTCAAGCATCATCATTTGTACGACAGAAGCGGTCCGAGTATGGCACGTGTATCCGTAATTTTACTTTCAATTGATATTATATACTTGAGGCTATCAAACCGGATACGTGGCGGTTACACCACGTTATTAAAAAATTGGCCCTTTTTTTTTTTACACAATGACATTTTAGGTTACGTAATCGTCAACATTTACCAAAAATATCCACCAGTAAATGTTTTGTTTAAACGTTTACGCTCCAAAAAAAACCATGCACACTCAAACATTTTGGGTAAAAACAACACAGTTGCTTATGTTTCAATAATGTGGTAAAGAATAAACTTAACTCATAAATTTACTGGTTTATGATTACTAAATTGGTATCGCTACATATCAAACTACTATCTCTTAGTCATCACATGACAGTGCTATCATTCACAACCAATTTTAAATTTCCGGGGTGTGCTAAACTTATTTCAAGGTGTATTTATAAAACGAGTAAATCCTGCACATTTACATGAAAATTATACATGTAATTATGCCATAAGTTTGCAAGCACCACTGTATATCTTTAATTTACTTTTTATTGACATAGATTTCTTTCTTTAAAAGAAAATGAATGTAAATAAGAAAACTAGTGCAATTAAAGAACATCAACAACATTGAAACTTGCCACAGTTTCCTTTTATTTGCCTTTATTTTTCGTTTTCCTGATCGAATCAATAAAACAATGAAAAATAATAAAAGTTTACATAATTACAGTATGCATAATAGATAAGTTGCACAAACTGTTTTTATTTTGATCGGCAGTAACATTTTATTAACTATTTTTGACTGGGTTTTAAGATAAAATATAAAATTATTCCTTCATTTTCTCTTTATTTTGCGTTCAATGAATAAGACACTCTTCAAAACAAACTTATCTAAACCAACTAAATAGATACTACTTTCACAAATGGGATTTCTTTAAATGATTCAAAGCGTCCCATTTATTTTCCATTGAATCGAATAGTCTTTTCGTAAAACCTCTACCAATATATACCGATTTCCCATTTAGTAATTAGGTTCGGAAAATTGAATATGACAGAAACATGAGGTGAAGGAAATATTTCATCCTCTATCTTTCTTTATTATGATGATGAATGTAAAAGAATAGAATAGAATAGAATAATTTTGTTTCATACTATATGACATATATAATCACAAGCATAAAACATATGGCATGTAACAAAATATATCAACCAACAAATTGTGTATTGTATGGTAGAAGTGATGACAATAAAGTAACTAAAGCTTAATTCGTATTGTTGGAAAAACAATTAACACAGGCATAGTAATGTCAAAATAAGAAGTAAATAAACAAGAGGGCAATGATGGCCCTAAATCGCTCACCAGAAACATACTGTACTGTAACATATAAGTTGAAAATAAAAAAGTGGAGTCACTTTATACATGTGTGGACATTAAACATGCTGTTATGTTTTGTTTACTTTGATTGACAATAACTAAAACAAAAATTTACAGTTACAAAAATTAAAATTTTATACCGTAGTTTTTTTATTTATGATTTTTTTTTCATTTTTTTTTATTTCAAACCTTTTTTAAATAATCCAATTAATATGGTATCGAGTACCCTCCTTATCTGTGATATTGAAAATGGCAGAATTATACAGTTTTGTAAGAACTCAACTATATATATTAAGTGATATTCCACCAATAATATCACCTTAAGTTTATAAACAAATATATAATTATATAGAGGATATTTGTTTGTTTCAGTGTAAGATCGAAAAATATTTCACCGAGTGAACACCAGATGCAATATTTTCCACGAGTGGCGTAGCCACGAGTGAAAATATAATAGCTGGGGTTCACGAGTGAAATATTATTTGATCTTACATGTAAAACAAACAAATTTTCTGTTTATTTCATGATTTTTTAACGATTTTTACACCATTTTACTGATTTTAGCCGCGTAACGTCATGCTCTTATCTTCATGACGTCATCAAATAATGACGTCACAATGTTGAAGCAAAATATAATTCCATGATTATTTTTAGATTTTAGATGTTTTTCAGCACAACGTTCGTAAATATTTACGAACTACAGTTATCACGTACATTTTTTATTATGATTGACTACATTTCCGCTGAAAAAAAAACATTAATGATAAATATTTTATTTTTACGCCAAATATAGTTCGGCTACTGTGAAATTATATTTGGTAATCATTACTGTGAAATTATCAGAATATAATTAACCGTTATAATTCAGTAATCTACTGCAAAACATGTAATAAAATGAAATTAATGTACGATATTTATGAAATTAATGTACGATATTTTTTCCACCAAAAATACACCTTTATTAATAAATGATGAAATGAAATTCATGTACGATAAACGATATTTTGGAAGGAATATTAATTTTACTTAATGACTTTACGCATATGAATATAATCTTAAATACTCTCCGCTCAGATGAATAGAGAGAGCTTGATTTTCGGGCGAGGCAAAATTTGTCGTTGACAATTAATCTTGTATGTTGATTACTGTCTCATATATCCTATCCCTCTATCTTTACATTTAATATCTGCGTTAAAAACAAACTTCACACTAAGAAACAAACGTTCAAAACACAGGAATGAATAGCATGATTTATTGAATGTACTTTCAATAATAAAAATTATCGTTTCTCAAATAATATAATGTCAATATACAAATATCATATCGATATCAGATCCCTAATAGGACGATAGTGCATACTGTAACCAAAAAAAATGGAAATGAAGCATGACCGGGTATATGTAAGTTAAATACGCCGGGACCATACTTTGTTTCTGTTATGCCGAACAAGATTTACATTAAATATTGTATTTTAAACATGAGTAGCACTATGTATTTTTATTGCCAAATGCTGAACGTGTTCTATTTTCACAAGCGTTTCTTTAATGCAGACTTGTTATTTACAGAAAATCTATTTATAGAAGCATGACATGCTAATGTTGTTATTTCAGTCTTTATTCGAGTCCAGGTCAGGGTAAAATATGTAAATGAAAAACAAATAAATAACAAATCCCCCCCCCCCGAGGGTGACAAAATGTTCATAAAAGGCTGATATAATTGTGTTAATAATTTATTTTAGATAGATTTTCAATATATTTACTGACTGAATCATCAACACCCATCCCTAATTTAAAATATTATATTTTAAAATTGATTAAAAAATTGTATGTACAAAAGATATACACACAAGTGCTGTAAATGCAAACCTTATGATGTTTTGTTTCTTCTCTCAAAGCTTAATGTTGTTTTTAAATGACAAGCATACCCATTTCTAGCCTTCATTGCATACAATAGGTACATGTATATACTCTTAAACATGTATCACAGATATTCGTTCAGCTGCAGTATGCTACAGAAAATAAGGAAAGACAAAGTTTATATTAATTAAAAAATTAAACACTTTACAAAGCACTTATATTATCTAACAGGGAAGTTCCTTCTTTCAAATAACTAATTTAAAACACAAATACGATTTTGAATTAGATGTAATGATGTGATTGGATGTTATGCAATACCATGATGGATTTTTGTTCAGTGTTTGTCTTTTAGATTAATTAAAAAGTTGCAAAAAGGTAAGTCAAATACATTTTACGTTTACTTTTATCAATATCAATATTATTTGAAATTCATAATCATAAAATATTTATGTTTATAAATAAGTGAAAGTGTGAGGAAAAAATGAGGAAAAATAAATAAGGAAAAAAAACTCAGTTATAGATTAACAAATGTGTTTGGTGTATTAAGATGCAAATACTTTGTATCGCATAAATACATCTGCTAGGTATTTATGACATTTGAGCGCGTCACGACAAAACCAACATAATGGGTTTGCGACCAGCATGTATTCAGACCAGCCTGCGCATCCGCGCAGTCTGATCAGGATCCATGCTGTTCGCCTACAGACCTTATAACAAGTAGAGAAACTGATAGCGAACAGGATGGATCCTGATCAGACTGTGCGGATGCGCAGGCTGGTCTGGGTCCATGCTGGTCGCAAACCCTTCATGTTGGTTTTGTTGTGACGCGGCTCATTTATATTTAGTATAAAATAATTTAGATTTGTATGTATACTTTAAAGTCTATGTAAATCAAAACTGTTGATATGTTAATTGTATTGTAAACGTAGATACGATATTCATTAAATTTTATAAATCGTTATATCGTAGTTTTTCTACTAGTTAGTGAATTATTATTGACATTATTAATATATTACCCCTCACTAATAGTGTATTGTTAATATCTTATAGATGAATGGGAGTAATTCATATTGAGTTATAATACCGTTCAACGATGATATTTTACCCTACAACTTAGTTTTCAGAAATTATCGCCTAAATCATAAGTATATCCTCATTAATGATGAACTGCTATATAATTTTAATCTTATTTCGCCGAAACACTCGGATGCAACTGGATATAATATCGCCAGTTTTTGAAATCCCCGCCATTTGTAAAAGCTCTCGGGCCCGATCGGTTTCATTCGGAATTAACTCATTTGCATACGGAAAAGTTCGGAAATGCTATAATTAGAAACAAGTTCGGAAACGCTATAATTAGAAACGTCAACAAACTTGCGACCCCGATATTAGGAGATATAATATAAATGACGGATGCAATTTTGTTTTATGTTTTGTAATTAATAAACGATATGAAAAGCTATTTATTAGCTAAGGAATGTAGCTTATATCCTCGTAACGCGTTACGAAACAATCGGAAAAAGAACAAAGTCTGAGACTCTCACTAGATCTACAGTAAACAAGAAGATGGAGCGTAATTGGTCATAATGTCTATGTCGTACGGTTGCTGTGGTTATTTGAAATCGGTAAATTAGCCGTTCTTTATGATCGGTTCGTACCAGAAATAATACGTACCTATTGCCAAGCTTCCATCGTAGTAAAATGGCATACAGTAGTGTGCGTCATGTAAATATTATGAAACACAGACACTTGGGCTTTGGTGCTCAATCTGTATTATATTATAGATGTTGAAATATGATTTTTTTTCAAAACGGCTTATATTTAGTTTGTTTTTTTTTTTATTTATTTTAAAGGCGTTTTGAGCTCCAAACCCAAGTGTCTGTGTTAGGAAATTATAATGAAAAGAAATATAATTTGACAATCTGGTGTAATGACCTGTATAGGGTGTTACCAGATTAAATAACCAGTCAACTGCATGCAAAGCCAATACATATTTAACATCTACAGACTCAACCGTTTGATATATGATAATGTATAATTATACTTCAATTTATAAGCAAACAAGAATGGAAAAAGGACCAAGTTAAAGTTCTGATGCCTATAATTTTGAAAATGATCACTCAAGACCTGATTTTAATGTTAGCCTTTTGTAAAAGTGCACATTATGGAGAATAATGTACTAATGAGAATTTCATTCCAATACAAACACAGTGCAACCTGTGTAAATATTATTCTGTTAACAATGAACAGTTGCATTCCACTGAAAATAAGATTGCCAAGAATTAAATCCTAATCTCTGGATTATGTACACCGGTATGGCATTAAACCATAAATTTCACCACTTTATGTTCAAATGTTGAATTCTGCTAAAGCTGGTGCTAGGGGGGCATGGAAGGTAACTTGCACCTTCCAACAGGCTCACCAAATAGAGCCTGCAACAGTTTCAATTTTGTCATTTTGGGCTTTCTGCAGGAATTCTTTATTTCTCTATTTTCTGATGTCAAATGTACTTTTTTAAAATTCAAATAAGATCACAGATTGTAACAATGTTTTACAAATACCTTTCAATGTTAATTTACACTCCACTTCTCTTAGCACGTTTCAGGACACATTTTGGAATGTTGTTAAAATAACAAAAACACAGATAAATTGAAACATGTATTTGAACATTGGCAGTAAAACAACAATAAAATATTTTCAAATGAACAGCATATCTTTTTTTCTTACTCTTAAAATTGTACAACAGTGACTTCTTTACAGTTATAGTTTTATTTTTTATTCAATCCATGCTGTCTTAACAGGAAGAGAAAGTGTGAAGATGGCCAATATTGTAGAAGGAAATAAATAATATCTTAATTCCAACCAAATTGTATGAACTTGAGTTAACCCCTTATGGGTTTCTGGTGATGAAGGGTATTATGCTTAAGCCATTGTGACCTTAGACCTTATTAAATCCAAACTAATGCTTAATTACTAATCTAAGCAATGTCCCTGGAAATGTTCAAAACCTTGGGACAATGAGTTTACATGTCACTGAGACCTTGAACTTATAATCAAATGGACCAATATTAAAACTAATGGCAATCAGAATTTTTCCTTCTGAGTTACATAAACTATACCTTACAATGTTACACATATTTAAAGGAAGTTAAACTTTATGCCATCTTGAGCTTTAAATCTAATTACCTCAAAATCAGTTGGTGCCATTATCTGGGGAAGGGCAATGTTCCTACCAAGCCTTAAAACTTAGGCTTACCCCTGAATGTAAAATATTGTTTGTTCCCCACTCCCGCGACCTACCTACAAATAGCACAGCTACCTAAAATATCTTATTGTCCAGGATTTGTTTACTAACATGAAATCAGAGTGTCAATGAGAATGACATCTTTTTAACTGTCTCGTGATTTTTTAATTGTAAATATACAAATGTTGGGATATTTGTTGATTGAAACTGAAAATATGGTTCTAAATTTTCAAGTAAAACAGATGCTTTCATGCATTCACAATTTGTTTGAACTACATATAATTTTAATGAAAAATAAAACAAGACAAACATTTTGGATAACTAGGAATGTGTCCATAGGACACGGGTCCCCCCCTACGCGCCACTGTTCTGTCAATCTTATGACTCTAGGTCAAATATTTTTTGAAAACTAAAAATCGTTTACTAAGTAAAGGGCAAGAACTTTACAAATACTGAATAAATTCACAAGTAAACCCCAAGGTGCATAAGTACACATGCTGACCAACATTCTTTTAAACATTCAGGCCTACAAGTGAAATACTTTTTGAGCTATGCATGAACAAGTTGAAAATTGTAAATTATTTGATAAAATAAAGTGAACCTGTAGTAGCCACTCCTATATTGTCTTTCTTATTTATATTTTATCCCTGTACGATATTAATTATGGAGTTAAATGATAAATTATTTATGTTTGGCTGAATGAAATGAAAGAAAACATAAATACTTTTTGAGCTATGCATAAACAAGTTGAAAATTGTAAACTTATACTACTGTAAGTCAAGGGCAATAACTCTAACAAAACTGAAAAAAATCCACATGAAAGTCCCAGGTTCATAGCTTCACAGTGATGTAAATCATTATTCCTGTAATTTAGTGATGTTGATCATTATTCCTGTCAAGCACTCGAGGAACAAATAACATAATGAAACGTTTTTTACTAAGTCAAGGGAAATAACTCTACAAATACTGGATAAATCCACAAGCCAAACCCCAGGTGCAAAACTAAATATGCTGAGCAACCTTCCCATAAGGTTTAATGACTCTATGTCAAATCCTTTTTGAGTTACATGTGACACAAGTTGAAAACTGCAAAATTTTACCAAGTCAAGGGCAATAACTCTAAAAATCCTAAATAATTCCAGACGAAAATACCCAGATGCGCAACTACACATGCTGATCAACATTCCTGTAAAGTTTCATGACTGTAAGTCAAATACTTTTTGAGTTACATGCGACACAAGTTGAAAATTGCAAAATTTTACTAAGTCAAGGGCCATAACTCTCAAAATACTTAATCCAGACGAAAATACCCAGGTGCACAACTACACATAATGTTCAACATTCCTGTAAAGTTTCATTGCTCTAGGTCAAATACTGCTTGAGTAACATGTGACACAAGTTGAAAATTGCAAAAATTCAATGGCAGTAACTCTGAAAATACTAAAAATATCCAGATGAAAATACCAAGGTGAACAACTACACTTGCTGATCAACATTACAGTAAAGTTTCATGACTCTAGGTGAAATACGGACGGACGGACAAGGGTAAATCTAAATGTCCGCCACTAAATTGGGGGCACAAAAATAAATATTTTATCAGCCCACCTAACCTATCTGAACTGGAATGGGATGAGGGAGTAAATACAAAGATAATTTTAAGGCTTGCCTTGTTTGATTGAACAAGGATTTTATATAAAATGCCCCTATGTCATTGGTCTAATAAACTAGATTGGACTACAAACAATTCATGGACTAATAACAACTAGATCTCCGCGAGTCGGATGTGTTGCCTTGTGAACAATATAGTTTAGGAGAAATGGCCAAGACAAAAATGCAATATGAAAATTAACAAAGGGCAATAAAGTTAAAGCCACTAATAGCAAATAACAAGCAAAGCCAAAATTTAGACATTTAACCTTGAAGGTCAAGGTCAATTATGAATGAAGGCCAAGGTTAGACAATACACCAAGAACTTTAAAAGTTATGAACAAGGTTCAAGTTTGCAGAAGGCAACGGCAGCAACCTCTATTTCTTTTTTCAAAAAAAAAAAGAAAAGAAAAGCTGAGCCTAAGTGAATGACATAGTACAAAAGATATAATTGAATAATACTTTTAACTTTGTTACTACATTAAAGCTCATAGCAGCACTTATAGTTTAATAGATTGGATAATATTTTGCACTTGTATAAAAAGTAGTCATTTTTCTGACAAAATATTAAAAACAGACCTTTTGACCCCAGGGCTTTTATTTGAACAAACTCGGTAGACACTCACTAGAAGATGTTTAATGCCAAATATCTTAGCTCTAGCTCTTTGGGTTCTTTAAAAGAAGATTTTTTAAGTTTTTACTATATGCATATAGGGAAAATCAATGACCCCCTGGGGCGGGGCCAATTTTGACCCCAGGGCTTTTATTTAAACAAACTTGGTAGACACTCACTAGAAGATATTTCTTGCCAAATATCTAAGCTCTAGCTCTTAGGGTTGTTTAAAAGAAGATATTTAAAGATTTTTCTTTCGATTGCCATGGCAACCAGAGTTCTGCATGGAATTAAATTCTTTGAACAATTTTTAAAGGTGACCACCAAAGCAACATTCCTGTGAAGTTTGGATGAAATTGGCTCAGTGGTTTATGAGGAGATGTCATTTAAAGCAAAAGTTTACGGACGGACAGACGATGGACGGACGAAAAGCGATAACAAAAGCTCAACCTGTCACTTTGTGACAGGTGAGCTAAAAAGTCAATCATATCTTGATTTATGTTCCTCATGAATGGCTCGGGTAGGCTTCGGGCTAACTTGGGCCAAATATTTTGCAAGTCGGTGGGGGTCATCTTCCTCTAACTTTCTATTTTATATATCCCCTCCATGTCACTAATTCTCAGAGTTATAGCATCATGAAAAATGGTATAATGATACTTTTTCTTCTTCTTTAATTCATCCAGACTCGATGAAGTCTGAAATGAGAAATTAACAAGTCTGTTATAACAAAAATCTTAAGTGTATACAATTCTCAAAATGCATTACATGTAATTATGTCCTCAAAATTTATTAGTCAGGTTATTCAGAGACTGCAAAATCTCTTTTGATTGAAATTAATATTATATTGGCAATATAAATGCATAGTGATCACACTTTCAATAAAAGTATCTTATAATTCATAGAGGCAGGAACATTTAATACTATGATATGCAGCATTTATATTCATATGCAAAAATGAAAAAAAAAAATGTTGAGAATCTTTATGCCCAAAGAAGATAAAGCACAACATTTTATTTAGGTTTTGCCTCTTTATAATAATAATATGTTTGAAATACTGAAATCTTTCTATTGAAATAAACAAAGTAACATGCTACATCCATATTAGACTCAGTAGTACAGAGTACATCTATGTTGAACATTATTATAGTTCCAAACAATTCACTTTATTAACACAAACTGGACGCTGTTTTCTTTCATTCTGTAAAATTGTGAAACATTACATGTTGGAGTTTTGTAAGTAGCATACCTAACAGATCCCCCTTGTTGGTGATGTATGGTCTATTTCCATGTATATTATAATCTATGGCTGCAAGAAGATTGTGCATCCTATAAACATGTGGTGTGTAAGCAAATCTTTTGGTACAATACATCAAGATGTGCTGGTGAAACCCCTCCATGCCAGCTGTACTTCTAAAAATGAATACAAATAATGGAAAGATATTTTCATTTAAATGATTTTAGTAAGGAAAAATCCCTTAACATTAACATATTCATATGCTAGATATAATCTCTGTATGTAAATAATTATCTTTGAAAAGATTTTACACAGCTCTATCCTTCAATTGATAAGTGCAATAAAGGTGCCAATTAATTTATACATAATGGTTGTAGGTCCATTTGCGTTAACATATAAAGGTGCTGTAAACATTGAACATTCTATAATCAATAGACATATGAGCTTTGTATTAATCAGGACATATACTCCTTTCCAGTTAGGAAAATAAATCCTTTTAAAAATTTCACTCTAAACTGCTAGCATATCTTAACAAAGATAGACATATCTCCTTTGCAGAATTAATGGTTCCAACATTGGAGCCATTGGTTTCAACTTTTTTGATTGGCCAATCTGGTGGTGCAAACTAAAATTGCTCCAGGGGGAACCCTGTCAATATAAATTTCTTTTACTGTACCTGATGAGAACATACCTGCAGTTGAGATATTATGTCATATTATTCAGAACACCAGCCAGATCTTTCAGACTATGTGCATCTTATTAAATAATATTTCCTTTGCAGCCATGGTTTGTTCTGGTTTCTAATGGGCCATGATTGTACCAGGCATTGGTGTATTCCATCATCTGAAAACAGAATCCATTCATGCTCAATAACTATAAGATTGATGCAGACACTAAATACTAGATACTATTCCCTGAAATAAAATATCAAAACAAATAAATATGCATTAAAAAATGGCAAAGAAGTCAGCCTTCAACAAGTTTTATGAAACATTACTAAGCATTTCACATTTATTTTACATATAAAATGCTTACCATAAACCTATGAAGTAATCCACATTATGCATCAAAACATTTTGCATGCATTAATTTTCTTGCAACAAATGACAATTATGTATTGCTATCTAGAATTTTATCTAAATATTTCTTGAGCAACAGAATAATCATATAAAAATATCAAACATTCAAACAAAATCAAATATATAATATTTGTTTACTTACCATGAATAGTTTATAGTCTGTAGCAGTTTTATAACTAAACCAGAAATGAATGGTTGTGTCTCAATTCAACTCCAAAAGGATTTTATTGGCTTTCTTTAGTGCTACCTGAAGATTAAACCATAACTTGCTTAAGATTTAGAAGAAAAAAAATCAATTGTGGAATTCCTTTTCATTTTTAAAAGGGATATATAACTTAAAAAAATATTGCTTTCACAGTCATTGAATTTAAGATTTTTAATTCACTGGCCCCAATTCCCGTTTTGAATTTATTCTACTATATATTTAACTACATTTTCTTAAAATTTACACTGGCCCAAACTAATTTTCACTGGCCACCGGGCCAGTGCTAAATTCAATGACTGCTTTCATAAGAACATGTATGCTCCCCTGTTTAACAATTACACTTTGTCCTGACAAGTAAGTCTTTCAAGTTTCATGTTGATACATTTCAAAATATTGAAATAATGCAATTGTATGCCAACATAGCAATCTGACATAGAATGTAATAGCTTTAAAAAAAAAAAAAAAGCTAGAAATTAGTAATTTATGATGTTTGATTGTAACTAAGAAAGTATACTCCACTTTTGAGGAATCTGTAACTATTTTGTTGTATGGTCTGAGAATTGACTATATAACAGAATCCTTTCCAAAAACCATATATGAGCCGCGTCACGACAAAACCAACATAGTGCGTTTGCGACCAGCATAGATCCAGACCAGCCTGCGCATCCGCGCAGTCTGATCAGGATCCATGCTGTTCGCTATCAGTTTCTCTACTTGTTATAGGGTTTGTAAGCGAACAACATGGATCCTGATCAGACTGCGCGGATGCGCAGGCTGGTCTAGATCCATGCTGGTCGCAAAACCACTATGTTGGTTTTGTCATGACGCGGCTCATATTTATTTTTTCACAAGTGGATTTAAGACCTACAGTATAATGACCCTCTATTATTTTTTCACCTCAGTGAACAATTACCTAAAATAATATTATGGAGTCATACAAATATCAAACTCATCATTTAAGATGACACCAAAATCTTTCAATTGGACCAAAATTAACCATGTAATGCATGTTTTTTCTTCTTCTTCTAATACAGTATTATATGCCACTTAAAAATGTCATAATTGTTTAATATTTAAATCATATGAATATCTGATCATGATATATATGGATCACATGTTGACATGTATATATCCATTAATTGGTTCAATAAACAAATAAAAAAACATGAATTCAGCAGTATTTAAGATTAATCAGTTTTTATATGAATTATATAAGTAAATTAGTTATGCAAGTATATAGTTATATAGCAATTTTGAAAGGTATTATTATAACCTGTCACTTTCGACAAAAATGGTGTACTTACTCTCCTCTACATATGCACTGAAGTCCAGGTCATCTTTGATGTCCCTGGTAGTGGTATTGCAACACATGATGATGATGAAATTGACTTATTTCTGTAATTGAAAAATTCAGAAAATATAGCATACTAGTACCATGGCCTAAAATCTTGACTATTCAAACCAATTACAATACATGAATTGCTGCACTGCTTATAAGGAAGAAGGGTTGTCAATAAGAATTATCTAACGTTTCCAGCACAATTATGGTTATTGTCCATGATTATTTTTCAAATTGTGAAATGCTGAAATTTTACTGCAAAAATGATTCAAATGAGACAAAAATATTGATTTTTGTGCGATTTTCCAGACAACATTTTATTTTTTCTACTTTATTTCTTTGAAGATTCGACAACCCTGAATAGTAGATCAATATATCAGACTTACGGGCTTGTTATTGCTTAAATGTCGGTCAAGGTTGCCCAAAAGCAAAAATATCTCAAAATCAAAGGACGTCACATTTATAGGACTACCCTTGATAGTTGAACATACTTTGAAGAAATGCCTGTTCTGCTAGTCAATAGTTCTAACCCTTTTTGAGACACATGTGGCTAATCTATTTCACAGCATTGTAGTTACTATACAGTACAGCTTACAGTAAAAAACAATAATGTGATTGGAAAATAAAAGTTATTCAAAATATAATTTTATTGTGTCTTAAATGATTCTTAAAAGATAGTGATTGGCCATCTTAAACGATATTACAATGGTTACAATGAACATACGCCATAAAATTGTAAAGGATTAGGCTCAGCCGATCTTTTATTTAACCTGTTAACAATTTATTGGTACGAAAATTACAGTGAACGAAAACTTGATACACAGAAGTGGATCTGCAAGCTTAATTTCTTTATCATAAGTCAAAACCATCCAAAAAACTATAACACAATATCTGTGTTTATATATTCGTAGGTGAATTTTTTCTATAAGTAGATCTAAGACCAAGAAAAAATTAAATGCAAACAAAAACGATGATCACCTCACCTGTCAATCAGACAACAACTTCACGGTCGCTTTTGGTTTTAATTACCCTTTACAGATCTTTTCATCGCTTTGAATCACTACCGGAGTATATCCTTGATTGAATTAAATCACAGTTCCTTTCCACTTTTCGCTTTTTCCTTTTCCAATCTCAAAATTCATTTCTCGTATACGTGACACACCTTTCGTATTGTCCGCCATTATTTTCGTTTAGTAAATCATATCACGTGACTCAGATCCGAACATTTACGGAAATAATCGAAGGGCTTCCCGCCAAAATATAAATCTTATTTGACTAACCCAGTCAAATAAGAAAATGCATTTTTTAGAATGGTCAGAAATGTTACGGAGAGCGTTTCTAAGTTGTGTAACGTGTACCGAGCGGATGTACAACGAATATATAATAAATTTTTCTTTGGGCTACCTGCCGTTTGATTAGATACAAATGATTATGAAATTATCATATATCATAAACAATCAGCTTGAATTAATACTCCAAAATACACTATTAAATTCTAAAAAGTCTAAATATAGTAAAATTAAAATATCTTTACAATATTACACAATGAAATAATTCAAAAGCTATAGATATCACGCTGCAACCCGATAATTTCCTACAGTCCAGCAACTACCTCCCTATCTATGAAGCGAGGCTTCTATTAGATAGGAAGATAGCCTGCTGGTAGGGATCTATAACAAAGTTCCAACTATACAAATCTAATTCGTTTTAAATCTACCTCTGGATTTTTAATACCTATATGTTACCAATTCCCTGATAGCGAGGCTTTCAGAAAATGTGGAGATCTATAAGTACCCAGAGTCAAATACAATTTCACAACTAAACTATAACGACAATATATCCATGAAGCTAGGCTTCAATTGGATAAACAAGGGTATTTAGTTTTGGCCAATTCTTCTTTTCTACCTATGAAGCTAGGCTTCAGTTAGGTAGACGAAATTATCCTCTATGTATGAAGCGAGGCTTCAATTACATAAAGTAACCTGGTCCCGGTGAATTCCTCTGCAGACTGAATAATTCTGCTCTAATCGCCGTATTTATACCTGCTGAGATGATCGCTCAAGCATGACTTTATTTTCATTGGCTGATTAAAGTAATCCTGATCACTGAGACGTTTATTACATTATATGACATCAAACGTTTATTGAAAATACGTATACCAAACGTATATTGTAAAGTAACGTAAATTAGAATATATTGTCGCAAAATAAACAATTAACATAATAGTCAAGTAACACTAAAATCATTTCAGCAAACGATAATCTTTAATAAAAACTAGCTTAGTAAAAATTGCCAAAACGTTACACTACCCACGCCTCCGTTTTACATGCGCCCCGCATGAACTTACAAAAATATATATTTTAAGTTGCCACTAACAATTAGATTCGGCATGCACACTCCGAATGTCCTGAATCTTTAGATTCCCTAACTTTATGTATTCTTCTACAATGCTGTCTTATATAAGCTTTCTTTTTAAATTTCATTCCACAAATATGACAAATCACGCTATTACAACCTATCGGACCTCTACAGTTCATTTGTATCTTTTTACCATTGGCTGTTAACTGATTATTCGGAACATCTATTACAATATTTCTTGCTGTCATAAAATCTAATCCTAATATTGCATCTCCCTCTATGTTAGAAACTATAAAAGGATTTGTCGAAATTTCATCATTCAATTTGATATCTAAATGTGTCCTACCTTTTATTTCTAAAGGTGTTCCAGATGCATTTACAATATTTGTTTTAAAGGGTTCTAAATTTACTGGAAACTGACATCTATCTATAAAACTTGAAGAAATCATTGAAAGTGTTGCACCAGTGTCAATTAAACAATTAGCTTTGATGCCATTTATTCTAGCTTCAACAAATAACCCTGAACAACACGAATTAGACAAACTTTCACAATCTTTCTCTAACACATTAATTTTTCGTTTCGATCTGTCACTGAACTTTCGACAAA
>NW_026860531.1:0-30466 GCF_026571515.1 Ruditapes philippinarum | reverse complement strand
CACTTAAGTATTCTGGAATGTGTGTGGTTAATTTTTAAAGTAGAAAAAAAAAATATAATATTATTTAATAAAACCGGTTTTCGTGGGTTACAGTAACTTGGATCAATCGCATGCGCAACTGCTTTAATAAAGTATTTTTTTTCATGATCAATACAAGCTGGCGTGTTTTATAAACAAAACAGAGATGAAAGTAAGTAAAATACAAACAGAATCGATCAATTCTTTAGGAATGTATCAGTAAAAGTTGTCGCTTTTATCATATGTCCTCTGAAACTATGAAAACGGTGGTGGTTGGAATTGCATCAAATAAATCCTTTAATATGTTTATATTTATATTATTAAATAAGCAATCATAAATGAAATGAACATTTAAATATTAATTTACTGTTGATTTCCACATCGTTTATGCTATCAAAATAGTCAATCAGCCTGACATGTGCCCGGGGTGCCCAGATTGCCTACAAGACCCACTGTGCCACTATACTGCAACGAGAAACAGTGACTGTGGAAAAGACGAAGTCTGTTGTAAAGAAGGTTGTACTACCGTGTGCCGAAGGAAGAAAGTAGATTATTGTGTAGACTTTGGCAGACGATACGAAATCGGCCAGTCTTTCAAACCGGATAAGTGCACAGTATGTTTGAATAGATTGTTTTATGTATAGAGAACTTTTTTGTCTCAGTTCCATCAAAAACAATGATTTATAACTTAAACAAAACTGTAATTCTATGATTTAAGTAATTCTTATTGATGAACATGTCACCTAAGATTTTATTACCTCACGAACACTATATATTAAGCCAATAAGGTGTTGATGAGTCGACAAACAAACGCACAGACAAATACAACTTTAACAATTTGAAGAGCCATCACATTGAGCTCGGGCGATGTACTATATCGTTCTCATGTTGCGGGAGCCCGAACATGCACGCACGTATGCACGCACACGCGCACGCACGCACGCACGCACGCACACACACAACATTCGTTCGCCTTTAAACAATAACACGGATCTGTTTAAGTCATTAAGTGTTTTGTGTATGTTACATTTTTATGTCGTCTGCTGTTATATTCTTTTTTTAGAACTGCACGTGCATGTACAATGGGGAAGTGACGTGTACATCTATGTCATGCGCGACCATTAAGTGTCGATATGGGAGGGAACCGATTACCAAACCAGGACAGTGCTGCCCGACATGTCCAGGTTCGATCTGTAGGATGAAATATAACTACAAATTTGTTATTTTCTTTCATTTTTTCTCATTCTTAGTTTATTTTGCTCAAAAATTCTAATTTTACTTTACTATTTTTTTATCATTTATACATCATATTGCAAATAACCGTTTATATTCAGCCATATAACCAGTCAAGAATCTTTATAAATTTATAATACTGCAAACTTCCTTTATTGAAGGAAAAAATGAAATAACTTCTTTAATCGACTGCAGCCAGGGATTTAGATTATTACAGAATTATCTTATATGAGAAATGTGAGAAACGAAGAAAAACAAAAAACAGCAGCTATGAACTTTGTATAAAGATTACATAAATATGGCGATTATACTAACGGGCAGTATTTATTGTAATATTATATCTATCACATACCCGTGTCACTATTGTGACTCCATAAAAAATAATTTGGCATGGTCATGCATATACATGTAATATGACGAAACGTTTATGCAAATCAATAAATAAATGTTCTATGGAAGTTACTTAAAACTCTGTAAATTGAGACTGAATATATCTCCTTTACATGCTTTAGATTTTGTATAGCCACCATCTTTTGAATTTGAGCCGAATTCTGAATTATTGAAGGCCTAATCCCCGAGTATTGTGTTTATATTTCTTGAGCCGCGTCACGAACAAACCAACATAGTGGGTTTGCGACCAGCATGGATCCAGACCAGCCTGCACATCCGCGTAGTCTGATCAAGATCCATGCTGTTCGCTATCAGTTTCTCTACTTGTTAAGGGGTTGTAAGCGAACAGCATGTATCCTGATCAGACTGCGCGGATGCGCAGGCTGGTCTGGATCCATGCTGGTCGCAAACCTTTTATGTTGGTTTTGTCGTGACGCGGCTCATTTCTCGTTTATAGAAACACCATCTCGTGTACCACCGACGCTATATGGGTGTCCTACCGGTGTTCTCCGTTTAAACACAACTTATTACGAGGATTATTCATTGATTGATCAAGAGAATACCCACATCCAGGCAATGGATTCAGAGAACGCACCATTGGAGGTAACCATGTTTATTTTCTTCGCTGAATCAAAAAAGAGTTGTCGTTCTTTTTACAAACAGGTGCTCCTTTATAACTTTCTTTGGGAAATATTCATTATTTTCAGAAAGTAAAAGGCGCATCAGAGATAAAGAAAAGGTTTCTACAAACAATGTCATTTTTTATTCAGGAAAAATAAAACCCACAAAACAAACAATACAAGAAAACAATAAACAGAAAAGAACAATAAGTGAAAAAAACCTGTGCGCTACAAAAAATATGCAATACATATGTTTGAAAAAGTATGAATAAGCTTATTGTATATTGATTGATATTGTGCAGGAAGTTGTCAAGTATGAAATGCAAGTCTAATATTTGAGCCGCGTCACGACAAAACCAATTAATTCGTATACGACCAGCGCAGTCTGATCAGGATCCATGCTGTTTTCGCTATCAGTTTCTCTACTTGTAATAGGACTGGTAAGCGAATAACATGGATCCTGATCAGACTGCGTGGACGCGCAGGCTGGTCTGGATCCATGCTGGTCGCAAACGCAATATGTTGGTTTTGTCGTGACGCGGCTCATTTATCGTATACCATATACATGACACAAGACAGCTTGTTAAATGCACATAAAGTTGTTCTGTATGTTGTAATTGATGTTGTATACCACACTTACGTGTAATTTTATATATATCATGTATATAATTATGCTTATAAAACTATTTTCAAACATCGAGGAATATGTAAAACATTTACTGAAAATATGTGTGCACATTATATTTGTATGTAATCATTAAAATAAATGCATTCATTCTTTATTGAAAAATTTGGCTATTAGACTTTATAGAAAATAAATTTTAATTACCTCCTTTTATTTACATGAAATATTAAATAATGCTTTTTGGAACTTACAATATTGATAAATCTTTATTTGAGCATCATATTTATGATATAATACATAAGAAATGTGTAACAGGATCTTTAATCAATTCCTTATTTCATAATAATAGGTGAGATTTGAACCACGGTTTGTAAAACACTGTCATTGCAAGGACGCATCAAGAAAGGTGTCCTTCATCAAGGCGTTTGCAACAGATAAATACGGGAACATGGCAGCATGTACATTCAAAGTTACTGTACACGGTAAGATATCTTCCCGAAATAATTTTATTTTGTTTTTATTTGTGCGTTATGATATCTAAAATTTTTGATCGGTTATATGGCCCAATATATAAACTGTCGAAAATTTATATAACCAAAGACACCCCGTATTTGTAAACTGCTTGACAGCATGCCCAGGTGGCTGAACTGTGCTCTTGTGAGTTCAATGTGGCTTACTGTCTGGTCTGTGCTGAAAATTACCAACACCAGCGCTAGCACTATAACCAAAGCAAACAACTGTTTATATTAGATAAGTTTTGGTTATAAAGATGTGTCACCGTTTGTATGACTCATTATAAACCGTTGAAAGATTATATAACCAGAGCCGCTACACGAGGATTATATTGCAAAAATTGTTTATACCATATAACATGTCAGATATCTGCTTAATGAATTTATAATATGGCTAAATTTCTTTATTAGTTACTTGACATTTTATAATACTGCACGTTTGTAACATCACTTTTTATTGGATAACCGTGAGGTTTATATAGTTTTATATTAAATTTTCTAAGAAATCTGTTGTATAAGTTGGTTAGAAAGACAATAGGTTATATGATCGTATAAAAGGTGCATGACAAGGTAACCACAACATTTAGTAATATAAAAAAAATCTTCCATTCTTTAGATATATTTGCACCAATATTTAAATCATGCCCGGAAGACATCTACGTCTTTGAGAATTATCCGGTTCGTTGGGTGGAGCCAATCTCTTATGATAATGTAGGCGTGTCTTACAAAACCTGCTCAGAACTGAACGGAAAAGTACTTTCGGTTGGCGTGTACCCATTGACATATCACATACAAGATTATGACAGAAACTCTGCCTTCTGTAGATTTCGCATATCTGTCACACGAGAAGGTAAGAAAAGAAAGAACAAATATATTGTTTGATTGATTAATTGTGGTTGATAGTGTTTGCTTGATTGAATTTTCTTATTGATGGATAAATCAATCAATTGGTTAATTGATCAGTAGATTCGATCTGATTTTTAAATTTTCGCTTCTATGTATTTACACTACAGTACCTAATTTTAGTAAATCTGTTCCTGTTTGTTTTTATTTCGCCGCATTTTTTTCCACACTGTGTATTTTCTGATGTATGGGATTCTAAAAATATATCTTTGTTCATCTTCACCAATCTTATATATCAAAGAGGTTGCTAAAAGTTTGCTGTCTTTTAAAAAATATATTTTTTTTGTATGATTGATTCATAGCTAGTAAAACTATTTTGTCGATTACTTTGCCTGGTAAAAATTTTGAAAACTTTTTGCATAACGTTATTTGAGTAAATGTAAATTGGTTATTGGTAAATGTTATTGGTTTTGGTTATTGGGCAAAAGATGTCGCGAATTTCGGATTCGCCATGTTTGATAAGCCACGTACAGCAAAAATCAACATTTTATCGTAGCCATTTTTATAAAATGCATAGTTTGAATCCCAATTTTATTATTACATTGGAGATTTGTTGCTTTATTTAATTTCATATGTAAATTTATTACAGACGCATCCATTGAGGACATGCCACAAGGACTAAAGAATCGATCAAAGGACAAACCACAAACTATGTTGATAAGTAAGAAAAACGTGCATTTAACGTCAGAGAAATGACGTCAGTTTTACATACAAACAGACAAACAAGCCTTTAATTAAGCAATATGACTGATTTAATGGCGAAACATTGAAATTCATGCTACTATGAATTTCGTTGAAATATGTAAATAAAATATTTTCCGCAATATTCAATGTTTTTCAGAGCCACTATTGTTTATAAATTATTTAAAGGGGTAATTATAAGCTTGGATTTCTAACTGTGCAATGATTACATGAAGTCAACCACTGTTTTATGCTATGAAATGATCAAGACAAGTAAAAATATATTGAAACTAAATTTTGAGAATTTTTTTGCAAAACTTTTTTTACTTAAACTAGTAAGTACTAACAATTGATCAACGCTTAATTTAAACGCTGACTGGCAAATTTCGCACCAGAGATAAACAATAATAAATAAATGAATAAATGAATAAATAAATGAATAAATGAATGAATAAATAAATGAATAAATAAATAAATAAATAAATAAATAAATAAATAAATAAATAAATAAATAAATAAACAAACAAATATATAAATATAGAGCAGATCTATCTTGATAAATGCAACACATAAGGATCTTATCTATAGGGAATGCAAATGAATGACAATAAGAAATGTGTGTAATGGGGGTGGGGATGGGGGATTTGGCGGGGACATTGGGGAAGAGAGTCAAGTCATTCTGTAAGTCTGCCGTTCACGTGTTTCTGCAGATGCTAATGCGCTAAAAATGGTGAATACACCCTCTATCATTTTAAACTTCAAAAATTTGAGAAATCACAATTGTATGTTATTTAATTTCGCAGACCACAATTCATTGTATATATTACAGATAACATATTTCTTTTTTTCAGTTGGACCAATCGTTGGCGGTATTTTCCTAGTTCTTTTTGCGGTGATGGTGTTCTTATGCTGCAGACGACGAACCGCGTCACGTGACACACGTCATCAAGGTCCACCAATGCCCGCTTATGACAACAATATCTATGCAACCCCATGTGACATCAAACTTCCTGCATACAGTGACCTTCCGATGAATCCTCCAGCTTATAGCATCACCGGAAGTGAAAAGGACGTAGAGTACATGTCAGTGGCGCCACCTAGCTACACAAATCCCGGTTATGAAACGCTGAAAGTGCATGTTGGGAGGTCCGGATCTGCGAAGTCGAACAAATCTGATAAATCTGAAAGAGTGCCAGACGATACGAAATAAATATTAAAACTTGAACCATAAGCTTATTTTTGTATCAACCCCTATTTCTGTCTAGAACGACTTTCAAGGAAGACTATGACTCTTTTTGGTAGAAGTTTGTCTGTTACACTGAATCTCTTCGGTTCGTTTCAGTAACGAAGTTGTACATATAAATCTTGTTATTTTTATAGTTGTTAGATTTGTCATTTGTAAAATGCTGGACGTTTTTCTTACATTAATTTGTTATGATTTTGAATTTAAATGTTCAATGTTAAGAGCTAAAGATTCCTAACAATAATTTTTGATAGGCGCCAATGAAAAGTCTTGGTGCTTCTTGACTTTGGGCAATGTTTTAAACATCTCATAGTATAAAAATATAATTCGTATAAAATGACATTTTCTTGGGCTGGAAGTGAGATATGCCTCATGAATATGTTTTTTTTTTTAAATCTACATGCCTCCAGATGAGTCAAAATATTTCAAGAAAAAACAACTTAAGAGAAATGTAATACGATTTTATGAAAGGTTAAAAGATTCAAGATTTTAGTTATAATTTACATGTTGTATACGATTAATTAATGATTCTGCAGTATTAATCACATTATTTCTACTGCGTGACTAACGCAGTAAGGGCTATGTTTTGCCTCTTTTGCCATATTTTTGGTCATTTAGGTAGTACGTTAGTACCGTTTCCAATGCTTAAATAACTTATTTTGTTCACTTCACAATATCTTACCTCTATAGTACATATTCAAATTAAATTAAAATTAGCATGAATCTGGAGGCATGCTGCTTTGTAATGGTTCAAGAATCGACATCAAAGAGTATGTTTAACATAACTTACCAATCGTGGCTAAGACGTTAATTATGCATTATATTTATATATTTTTTATTATGATTTTCCAAATAGCTATAGTTGTTTTGCTATAAAAAAATTTCTAAATATTTTGCCTGTTGTAATTAATTTGTTGTTTTTAATACATTTGTATATAAATTTGTTGTTTTTAATACATTTGTATATAAATTTGTTGTTTTTTAATACATTTGTATATATATGTTGTTTATGAAATTGCAAATATTGAATTAGATAATGTATTCTTATTCTTATGCTTTACTTACAAAATATTTGAAGTTTGTTAAAGTAAAAAAACTGCTTTGATACCCAGCTGTTTTGTTATTTTTTATGTCTTTACACTGTACTTCTATATTCATCGTTGCTGACAAAAAAAACTTAACTTCTAGATATTGTTGGAATGCTCTATAGAAATTATCCCCCTTGCTCATTGACGACGCTTTACGTAAATGTGCGTTAAGTCAGCACAAAACAACAATATTGTGTTTAATAGGTAGTAGTTTTTTTTAATATTTTAATTAGATTTTATAAGGAAATGATGGAAATAGGAAAAATCTTTCAGTTCATTTTTATACAGTACTAATTAGTCATGAATTGCTATGATAAGTTCAAAATTGTATTCACAGCTGGCGTACCCACGCTACCTTTGGGCAAAGGGTACGGCGGCAAAATCTTTCAAAAATTTTTGAAGAAAATGTATGAACTTAAGCCCCTACACGGAAAGCACGTCCTCGGATGCCTGTTTTAAGTATATATAAGCCGCGTCACGACAAAACCAACATAATGGGTTTGCGACCAGCATGGATCCAGACCAGCCTGCGCATCCGCGCAGTCTGATCAGGATCCAAGCTGTTCGCTAGCAGTTTCTCTACTTGTTATAGGGTTTGTAAGCGAACAGCATACATCCTAATCAGACTGCGCGGATGCGCAGGCTGGTCTGGATCCATGCTGGTCGCAAACCCATTATGTTGGTTTTGTCGTGACTCGGCTCATATATGATTTTATAAAATTTCTTCTCGACTGATTTAGCGGATGGAAAATTTTCTTAACAATCAGTTTGGAAACAGCAAAATCCATTTATAACATGTAATTCAAAATAAACCTAGTTTAACTTAATTTCCATGGCCCACTGTTGTCCTTATTAACTAGCGTTCTTACACAAAATTACCATTCTTTCTTTTCTTTAATACTTTATTTAAGCTTTCAAAGCCTTTTTGTAATCTATCTTTTTTGTTTTGACTTGAAGTATTTCAAATGTCTCAGAAGATTCGGGAGATCAATCAAAATGAAACAAACAGGAACAAGTGTTATTATAACCACGGCTAGACCTCCGATTGCCTTGGACGAATAACGCGAATCCGCCGCACTTGTAAGCTTCCTCTTTGCTCGACCAGTCTCTTTAGCGTTCACCACGAGTGATTCATTTAGCTGACCACTGTTTACAATAGTATCCGAGATAGACACGTTCCTCATAATTCTGATCAACTCCGCAACGGTCAGTGATGAAAAAAGTTTCAAACAGTAAACGCTACAATTGTGGTGTTGTATAGTCGATTTGTCACCGGAAGTTGAAGCTGTCGTGTCCGGATATGGTCCGTGTTGGCTTACTGTTGACGTGTTGTCGTGTAAACTATGTTCAAAAATTGTTTGGACTTTCGTTGGTGAAATATTACTGTAAGTTATTGATGTAAACGACTTTTGTAGTGTTAAAGAAATCGATTCAGCACCAGATACAAAATTTAGCGATGTAAGTAAATGTGGATGTTGGACGGAGGAGAAGAATGAGGGCTGAATCGTAAAGGCCGGTAGATTTCCTTTGGATATTACTGGAGCTGAGGTTGTCTCGAATATACTAGATAACGGGATGTGAGATAACTTCGTGGCTGACATGGTGGGTGTAAACCCGAGACTTAGTTCGCAGATGTAACCATGGAGTTGAGCACATCCAGCTGCCATCACTGTGCTCGTGTTGGACAGCAATAGGCACGAGTTTGTTAGGTAAGGAGCCGATCCTGTTAACAATTAAACAACTTCATTTATCATTCAATAAAAATGATATACAAAATTGTGGAATACGTATTTTATTCTTTGGGTATATTATGACTGTTGCACAGCCCCTCAAAACTCCGAAAACGAAAGTAAAATGGTTTACTCTGAGTTCACCCAAGGTAATGTTTCAACTTATTTCTCCATCATAACTTCATCAATTTTTCCAAACTAAACAATTTTGTGAAGCTAAATATGTCGGGGTTTAGAGCAGTATTTGCTTTTTTCTGCAAATTAAATACTTTTTGTTAAATTAGCGATAAATTGTACCGTTTTTGTTGACATTTGCGAACGATGTTGATAATCACCTGTAAATCAGGTCTAAAAGGCATTTGTTGTATCAAATACGTATTTGATATAAAATATAGACCTCCTTCTACTGAGTGGTTCTATTTGAGTGGTCATACATCAACTCGAGCTGCTTTTAGCAAAATTTGCGAAAAAACGACCTTGCCTTGTGTACAGAGTCTAGCACGGTTGTGTACGATGAGTAGATGGAAATCTGTTAGCAAGTGTACGGGGTGTAGTAGGTAAACGAATGCTATATTTTCTGCAAAAACTAAACTAAATGATGTACCTAAGCATACACGAATAACGATAGATGCCGGGAGCAGGGATCGAAAAGTGAATAATTTTATCAATTTTAAAAGGATAAAAAAGTGTTAAATGAAATAAGAAACATTATACGTAGCATAAATATCAATGTTAGTAAACCGTTTCCGTCCTAAGCTAGACTACTTTTTATGCGTGATTTTGAGAGAAAAAGTCAAACCCTACTACATGTAGTATAGACTCAATCATTATAGATTGGTTGAACTTTACAATAGAATTCTATAATTTATCTTAAACAATATCCAATTATGTTCAAATCATGCATTGTGAACAATAAGTTGAATAGTCTTTTATTGCATATATGATATCATTCACCAATTCTTTTACATCAACATAATTACACAATATACAAAAGGGTTGGGCCAAGAGTTTTTGCAACATTTTCATGGGTCCTTTCCTGTAGGATAATAGCTGACCACATATTACTTTGCAGTCAGGTCACGTTAAATCGTGGAAGTATACATATAGTTTTATTGTAAACGTTGAATATAAATTTTAAAAGCAGGGGTGTAGCCAGCTTTTTCAACTTGTAGGCCCATAAAAATGACAAAAACAAGTTCAGATGAAAAAGAGCAAATGCGCGTCAAGGAAAATTATCAAAACAATAATTTTTAACTATGAATTTGATAAGATGCAAACTGAGACGGTAGATCATGCATAAGCCTAAAACACAGTTGATCCGACCATACGGCTTGAACACTCTACCAATCCCACCAACGCCTGTTTTTATTGTATTTTTTTCATCTTATGAAAACTAACTTTGCCCGGGCCTGCATGACCTAATGGTAGCTACGCCATTGATTAGTCTGTCAAATTAAAATTGTTCCAAGTATTTTAATTCTAAGCTAACATATTGATTAATTATTCAATGTGGCTAAAATGGTTTTATTGAAGACACGTGCTAATGCCGTTTTATAGAAAATGACACCCGTGCATAATCTTTGAAGTGCCTGATCAATTATCCAGCTAGCTGTCTTTTTCTCTATGCATAATGAGGTGACGTCTGCCCTTTCAGGCTCTGAGAGTACGGACCCCAGACATGTCACCAGTCATGCCATGTCCTTAAATATTATGTTGATGTTTTGAGTTCTGTAATTCATTGAATGATACCAAAGAATATGCAATCATTTTCATATTTTAATTGAGATAATGTACGGGAGGCCAATGAGACCATTATATGCATTATATTCATGTGTATAAGTGTGTAAGCATGTGATTGTCTAATCTCAAGTTATTTGCTCTCTCACCTCTCACGAAAACAGTATAAAAAGAACAAAAACATATTATAAAGTAATATATGAATTGACCATACATGCATATGTTTTTATCTAAATAATGCCCAACTGTTTTTTTTTGTAAGAAAGCAAGTGGCTAAATAGAATGACATATTTTCATGTTACAGAATGAATTTAAGTAATTATTGAAGTTTACAATCAATATTTTGTTTCATTCCTTGCATCTGAATGACTGCCAGCTTATAAAAGACTATAGAATTTTAAAATATGTGACTGCTAGACATCGTAACATTCTACTTAACCCTGTCCATTCAACTTCTACAACCCAGCCACTTAAATTTGTATTTCTGGCTAGATTCTGTCCGTTTTTCGCAAATTTTGCTAAAAGCAGCTCGAGTTGATGGATGACCACTCAAATAGAACCACTCAGTAGAAGGAGGTCTATTATTTATATTATATACGGATTTTGATACAACAAATGCCTTTTAGACCTGATTTACAGGTAAATATCAACATCGTTCGCAAATGTCAACAACAACGGTACAGTTTATCGCCAATTGAACAAAAAGTGTTCAATTTGCAGAAAGAATACAAATACTGCTCTAAACCCCGACATATTTAGCTTCACAAAATTGTTTAGTTGGGAAAAAATCGATGAAATTATGATGGAGAAATAAGTTGAAACATAACATTGGGTGAACTCAACGGAAACGTTTTTACTTTCGTTTTCGGCGCTTTGAGGGCTATCGCCGGTGGACGCTGTACAACAGTGATTATTATTGCTTAATTTGCGTGCAATAAGTATTGCGAAAAAAAAAAACAAAAAAAAAACAGATCATCCAAAATAATTTGGATATACATCAATCAATCCATCAATGTAAAGGCTAAAAATTTAGCCCTCACTGAAGAAGACAGGGCGCTTATCTGTATGTTATTTCAGAAAAAGCAAGTACGTTATAATTATCTCAAATTTACATGACCAGAAAGAAAACAGCATTACTCGACTTAAATTTTATTTCAACTGATATTTAGAGAAAATTTAATTCAATGACAATGAAAGAGGTGGAATATTTTCATTTACAAAAAAATCCTATAACTGACCTACCTTCTAACCAATAAGAAGTGTTTGCTGAAAGATTAAAGTTTTCAATGTCTTGAAATTTAGTTCCGGTTGTCAATGCGTCTGCGTGAAGGAGACTTCCGGAATGTGAGATACACTCTTCTTTCGAAGTCACGTGATCTAATTTCTTGGCTGGTTCACTAACGTAGAATAATTTGCCATCTTTTGAAAGATGTCTTGTTGAAATTTGCGAAAATAGTGTAGCGCCTGAAGAAAATAAAACATTAAAGTTGCATGCCTTCAGATAAGACAAAATATTTTAAGAATAGAAACTTGATAAAAATGTAATAAGATTTTTAAGAAGTAAAATTATTCAAGATTATGATATGTGGAACTTTGCAGAAAAAAATATGTGCTACCATTTTATATTTATATTTTAAAATATTTAATTTATGTGGTAAAAATAAATATCAAAGATAAAAGTAATAATTTGCATGTTATGTGTTATTAATAACTGATTTTGCTGTATTAATTACACCATTTCTACACCGTGACTAACGCAGGGCTATTTTTGCATATTTTGACCTCTTTTGGGGAATTCGTGTGGATTGTAAGTATTCTCATTTTTTTTTGAAATTATCGTAAATATGTAAAGCATGCTGCTTTAATATTTTGACAAAATAGAATTATGTGTTCTTCCTTTTTAGAATATAATTCACGCTACCACTTTAACGATATTTGATATAATTATGCATATAAGAATGATTGTTTACAATAGTTTTAAATAATCTGACCACTATGACTAATGACGTGATTTTTTCAAAGCAGGTCACAATGCAATTTTTAGAATTCTTTATAGTTGTCATAATGTTTTACCCTCTGAGAAAAAGCAACAACAAAAAAAAAACTCATTTCATTACATAATGCTTCTGTTTAAAGATCTACATGTAACGTTCTTCTATTTGAAGGAGCAAATAAAAAGAACTTTAATTAATCTATGCGTTTGCTCCGGGAGTGAAAACAACAGGTCTAAGTGTCTACGGTTCGTGATTTGAATATTCAAATCGGACGATTTCAGGTATTGTTATGTGGCGCTAAGCCGCTTATTTGTGGCAACTGCCATATCCTTCAGAAACAATTAAATTAAATAAACGAACACATAATTTATTAAATTACTTACTCAAAATGCACGATGCAAATTTGAAATATCTCATTTCGTAAACTATACATGTACACTCGTTAAAGTCTCCCTATTATATCTTTTTTATGCGTCCACAGAACTGTAGTAAAAATTCCCTAAAGATTACCAAATAGCAAAGATTATTACGTCTGTAAACCAATATTAAAGTTATGAAGATATTGACCAAGTGTGATTTATGTTTAGCAAAGGTTTCCGTTTAATTCATTTCCAAATACTACTTTATTTAATATGTTTGCCAAGAACTTGAAAGACTGGCATTAACAGCGAAGATAGCAACATTTTATCGCCACGCGTAAATAACGGCTCTTGCTTTTGCTCTTTACGCTTATTCAGATAAAGCAATAAAATCTATGGCAAAAAGCAATCAAACCTTTAACTTATTGTAAAAAAATCATTTATGTATATTTGATATAATATTATATGCTATTTTGGTTTTAGAGTGATATACGTGGATGTATTACCTACCTAGATTTTAAATCAACCGAGCCGTATATAATAGAGGAAGAATTTGAATTTGAGACTTTATGAAAAATATGATAGACATGTAAATGAGCCGTGTCACGACAAACCCAACATAATGGGTTTGCGACCAGCATGGATCCAGACCAGCCTGCGCATCCGCGCAGTCTGACCAGGATCCATGCTGGTCGCTATCAGTGTCTCCACTTGTAAAAGAGTTGGTAAATGTCTCAAATGTTTTAGAAAGCATAACCTTGAAAAGGTTAAATGTTATGTACGAGTGCAGATGCACTAGAATGATATGTTAGAGTAATAAACATGTATAAAGGAAAACATTTTACATTGTATCTTGTTACGGCCTTGTAGACTATTCTTTCCCTTTGAGGTGTTGACTAACATTCATTTAAAAGCCCATTATTCCACAGATATGCATTAATTTTTATTTCTCAAAAGCCTTTTATTTTTAGTATCCTGTAAAAGTAAAAGCTTCCAAAATGATATTTTTTCACATAGCTGAACCCCACTTTTTGTTTTTTCCTATTGATTGTTGGCAATAAGATAGTTAAAGTGTTTTTATTAGTATTTTGTATGGAAGTCAAAATACTACTTTGTTTACTTTTGCTACTTTTATTACAAACAATTTCACATTCAGTGCAAATTTGTTCTAACTTGTTAATCATCTAACATGCTCTAAAACCATTATATTATTTTATTATATTATTTAAATGTTATAAAACTCACGTTTTTCCTTTCTTCAAAAGACAAAAAATCATTTATAAGGCATACTGTGCCTTTTACTTAAGATATTGCAATGCTCTTTTATCTGTTGTATACAAAAAGCATTCAACCGTATAAAGCTATATCATATAATAATAATAATAATAATAATAATAATAATAATAATAATAATAATAATAATAATAATAATAATAATGATAATAATAATAATAATAATAATAATAATAAAAACAATAACAATAATAATAATAATAATGATAATGATAATGATGATAATAATAATGATAATGATAATGATGATAATAATAATAATAATAATAATAATAATAATAATAATAATAATAATAATAATAGACAATTTAAAGATAAATAGATTTCTACCAATCAGTGATTTTCTTTGGCTTTTTTAGTTGGACGCCGCCATTTTAAATGTTACCCAGTGATAATGGTATTCATTTATTCCTACATACAAAACAAACTAATTTCTTTTATTTCATGCCTTTGTCTGAATTTTGCAGCGTAACGACATGCTCTCTCATTCATGATGCCATTAAATCTGCATGTTGAAAAATAATCTTGTAAACTTTTACAAATAACAATTAAAAAAATATATGTGTGCATACAATGTGCTTTTCGTACAATCAAGCACAATGTACTCACGACGGCGTATTTTTCTGACCAAATTTTTCCTTAATTAAATAAGGTTATTTTTTTTTCATATGCATTCTACGGTGTTCCGTTAGTGCCAGCGCGTTTTCTCTGAGAACGGAAACCCCGAAAAATGACATTACGATGGGACAGTAAGATGGTGACAGTACGACATTACGATGGTGACAACACGATGAAGAGACACGACAGTGCGATGATGACAGTCCATAGAACTGTCGTACTGTCACCATCGTACTGACGTACTTTCACCATCGTCCTGTCCTGTTTCGCGCTTTTCGTTCTCAGAGAAAACGCGCTGGTCCTATCGGAACACCGTATCATTCAGATATAGTCCGGCTACTGTGAAAATTATATTAATTTTTATAATGTCACCGTGTATCAAAATATAATTTCACTGTCCACTGAAAAGCATAAAATAAACATAACCTTAAAACGATATACTGGACTATATTTAATAGACTAATAATAATCATATGAACAAAGAGCGCAAATTAATGCACTTATAATAGTTTTAGTTATATACGAAAAGATGGCCAGTATTTTTTTATCTAAACAATGGCGCCGGGGACATTTCAGCATAAATGATGATGAAGTAAATTAAAGTATAAAATGTCATCCAAGGTAGAAATGATCTTGAGATGTATACGATTAGTCCACCATACAAAAACCAGAAAATTGTCAGCACAGTACGGCTTCTTGAACTTCTTATTCCGTGGTAAATTACATTTATTTCGGCAAAAAGGAGAGCAAGTACGCCGGAAACGGAAGTTGCGTGAAATCGAGTAAATCTTGGACGATTATTTACGACATCGTCGTTTGCGTCTATGATGCGCAAATTTCCAAATAGAGGAGCTATTGCAAGTTCTTGTTCCGAATCGTCTTCTTCACTCGATGACGTCACGGTATTGTCTTCTGTAAGTCCTTCATTTTCATCTGCAGACGATGTTGGTGGGTCAATTGGTTCAAAAAGTTTCGGCGTTTTCTCCAGATTTGATTTGGAAAGGATTTTATGAAACAAAACATTTCTGTATTCGGTTTTTGAAATGCTATCGTCATCGTGGAATTCAGACGACTCTTTACTTGTGTCGTCTAAATGTAGATTTTCTAGATCTACTTTTATGTTGTGGAATGCGTCATCGTTTCCGGCTTCGCCACTGTCTTGATCTTGGTCTGTTTGACAACTTATAGATCTCAATTTTATGATGTTAACACTTCCCGACTGAAATAATTTTAAAAATTATAATGAATAATTATTTACTAAAAAATCCATTTTTGTTAACTGACACCTATAACTGTCATTATCATGTACTATTATATTGCTAAAATAAAATCCACACAAACAAGTTTCTTTTCTATAGGGATAGCATCGAATTCGCAATCCAGGGGGCGCTGGTTTGATCCTTGGGCGGGGTAGGGGGCTTGACAACTGATCTCTGACATTGAGTCCAGTGATCATTAGTCTCTCACCGCTGATTGAGATTCGTTGCCGGTCACAAATTGAGAAAAAAATTGTTATAACCGGTCAGTTACCCAGAAAAGCTTGTTGGGTTGATTAACCGTCGAGATATGACCAAAAAAAAAAACAACAAAAATTCTTCATCATTTAAATGGTTTAATCTATGCAGCACTTCATAAAAGAACTCTAATTTTTCTTTTTTACTGGTTACGTCATGTGTATAATGATTACGTCACATGACTAAATATAGAACGTCAAACAGTGATTTTAACACTTTCGGTTCTTCTATGTTCAAAAGGGAAAAATGCAGGTCGTGATAGAATAATATTTTTAACACTATAACTTATCATGATAGTTCATAAACATATAATTCGAAATACAATTATAAAGGTCATAACTGCACCACGTTTTTAAAAAAGGCCATCTTTGAACTTACCGAGTACGGAGAGTCAAACCATTCGTTCATAATTTCCCGGATGGCATAATTTATGGCTGCTTTGCGCCTTATGATAGGCCTTGCTAGACTCAACCTCCGGCAGGATGGGCATCTGAACCGCAGTCGGTCTAATGGAATTCGGTGCTTTGCGGCTCGCACTATTCGAGCAAGGTTCTGCAGGCATCTAGAGATAAAATGAAATCGTTTTTTTTTAAAATATTTTTTACACTTAATTTAACAAATAACTATGGTCTACATATGGGTAATAATCCATAGGCACTAAATGGCAAAACATTTTTTATATCGACTACCCTTTGTGACCGCCTACCCGCCGTGATTTTTATAATTTTTTTATCCATAACAGCCATTTGTCTGTAGGTAAATCTAATGCCCCGGTATTACGTTAAGATTTTACTGAAAAACAACCTAAAACTCCGAACCCATCCAAAAATTTAATCGAAGCTAGGCTTCCAGCTTTCTACAGAATTTATCTATCAGGATTAGGATCCAAAACTATTTAGCCAATCAAATTTAATCTTACATAGCGTCTAAAAATCTTCACTTTTCACGCCATTTTTAAAAAGCAGCAAGTATTATTTTGAGCGCAAAGATATAATGATGATTAAAATGTTTGTTTTCATGAAATCTTTTCAAAAAATCATATTTACACTGACGTTTGTTTTAGCGATCACACCTGTTCCTCTCTAGTAAGTTTTCATTTGGTTAATTAACATAAGTGTACATCTGGTTCTGTGCATTTCTTTCTTTTTCCTTTTTTCCGGTTATTTTATCCTTTATCGGTATTTAGTGTATATATTTACTGGCCGGGGTGTAATGAACGTTAAATTAATTAAACTTAGGATAAAAATATATTTAGAGGAATTGATTAACAAACTTAAAATGCGGAAATCCCAATACTTATAATTATATGCCTAATTAATTGGAAAAAACAAAGACTACATTCTTGCGATCCCAGCTTTTCTGAAAACTATATTCTTGAACTGGCGAATTCCTGTGATATCTTTTTATTTTAATACGATCCCGGCTTTTCTGAAAACTATATTCTTGAACTGGTCAATTCCAAGGATCCCTATATGTTTTAATATGATCCCGGCTTATCTGAAAAACATCTTAGACTTGTCAAAATCCGGGATCCCTATATCTTTTTTAATAGTATCCCGGCTTTTCTGACAACTTGTGTTCACTTTAGGACTTGTGTCTGTCACTCATTCCAATACTAAATAACATATTACAACTTAACTTCGTATAAAGAGACATCTTTATGAATTCTACCTATCTAATATTTTTTGGTCAAGTTCAACAGGACATGCAGTAAATGTGCATAGACATAGGGACTTCATTCTATCTGTTTACAAGCATCTTCATATATACTCATATTCCTCTTTGTTAAACTTAGAGAACTGGCTTCCATGACCTTTTTCACTTTAATTTTGATGTTCGCTGAAGTCTCTTCAGCTAAGACTTCAGCTAACAGAACTATCATTTTTAAATTTAAACGCACCCTGGAAAAAAATTACGAAGCGAGTTGCTACTAGCTTTTTTAAAAGCTAACGTTGTAAGTATATAAGTCACAAAAGTAGTTTATATACACAGTAGATATACCTTTTTTTCAAAAAGGCGTTTTGTCGGACAGAGAAGTGTGTGTATGTTTAAGATAAATGTTCATAAAAATCAAGGCGGGTAGTCGGTCACAAAGGGTAGTCGATTAAAAATCTTTTTTTGCCATCAAGTGCTTATGAACCTGGGAAGGGCTTAGTCTTATTAATGTTGTAAGAACTTGTTGCCCAACCCATTTGCATTTTGATATATACCCATTGTTTGTATGATATGTTTGTAAACCTGTATTTAATGCAATAAAATATGTTTAAACTAAGTGCTTATGAACACACCATAAAAAGATTATTATCTATTTTAAAATTTCTCGTTACACCTGTTCTAAAGTTTTCTTCACGCTATATTTTAACAAGCAATATATATAATACATTTCAGTAACATTTGAAATGAAATATGCACCGTACTTTCTATTTCGATTTCGTGAAAAATACAATGCAGATGAATAAGATTTGTATGATATCGGCAATATTTTCTTTACTTTGTTTAAAAATGTTGGCGACAATCTACCCATGAGACCACTTTCGACCAAGATAAACCGGAGAAATTGTTACCTTCACTGGACGGTTTTTTAGTCACATCTAGTCGCTTTTTAACCCAAACACAATTTATCTTACTTAAAAGTGATTAATAATTTTGACCTGATTTAAAGACGGGCATGTCCATTTAAGAAAATTAAAGTTGTAATTAAGGGTTTACAAAAAGTGAAAAATAAAATTTAATTTAAGAAAAATGAAAATAAACTGACATACCTTAGACAAAATGTATGGCCACATAAAAGTGTATGTGGTTTAACAAAGTAATCCCAGCAAACTGGACATTTAAGACTATGAATCAAGGAATGTGGCTCGGCAGGCTCCCAGTTCGAGTCTGTGGACTCAACCGCCATCCACGCCGCACAACGAACCCTCAACCTTAACCTTATATAACCTGTACCCTTATAATATGCTGAATTTTCTTTCTGATTAAAAAACAAAACCAAATGGTTCCTTGCGTCAATGATAGTCGATGTGACGAAGATCCATTGACACCGTGGTAACGACGTTACTAATATAGCGTCGGTTGACGTTGTATTCTGACGTCACAATTGGCGCCAAATAAGGCGAATATATTTGCCTTGAAACTATGTTTAATACAATGGTAATACTTACATGCCCTTATTTATAGATATATCTTAAGCACGATAGTCATATTTATATTTAATATTTTATATGCGTTAAATGGCCGATTTCTAAATGACTAGAACGGGTGTTGTTTTTTTTTTCCAAAAAAAATAAATAAATAAAAAAATTGAATCCTTCCATAGAGCGTTCATTGCATTCAGCATAAAATACTTTTAAAGAAATAGTTCAAATCATAAAGCCATACTCAAGGTATTTTTCCTACCTTGTTACTTACTGGAACTCACTCGTGTTTCCTTTTTCTTATATTATATCGCATCCTACATGAGCCTGAATGTCCTGCGAGGATGGAAATCATAATTGAGCCGTGTCACGACAAAACCAGCATAATGGGTTTGCGACCAGCATGGATCCAGACCAGCCTGCGCAGTCTGATCAAGATCCATGCTGTTCGCTATCAGTTTCTCTACTTGTAAAAGGGTTGCTAAGCGAACAGCATGGATCCTGATCAGACTGCGTGGATTCGCAGGCTGGTCTGGATCCATGCTGGTCACAAACACATTATGTTGGTTTTGTCATGACACGGCTCATATTGTTTAAATAACATAATTATAAAAAAGAACTGAAAGAGTTTAGCTTACGTTGTATATTATGTTTGAATACATTCTTGTTAGGAAAAAAAACAACATCTGCGTGCGAATCGCATGGTCATGAATTTAGTTTACATACATACAAAAATGCAAGTATTTAATTTTCAGAAGCTTTTTATTTTAAATGATGTCATGCTACAGTTTCTAAAAAGTTATTTATGTAACTGTCACACTGCTGATCCATATTTATCATCTATAACGTTTTGGCAAATAGTAAATTCATAGTAAACGAAAGTCAAAATATCACTTTGATTACATTTAATGTTTGTTACTTTTGAAATATTTCCCCTTTTTGAACAGCTCTTGACATTTTTAATGTTCTGAAATTACATTATTATTAAACCCAAGTTTGCTCTTTTTACAGAAAGGATTATCAAATTTCGCCGTAAATGTCAATAACCACCTTATTAAGTAATGCTATATTTAGTCTAACTTGTACACTAATAGCATTAGCAGACGACTTTACTTTAAAAAACTTCCAAAATAAAAACAAACGAAAAGAAAACAAGACAAACAAAAGAAATAGCGCAAAGAACCAAAAGAAACACCCCCTCCAAACCCTTCTAACAACTGAATAAAAAAGAGAAAAAGAAAAAAAGACGCATGCGCAAGGACCATTGTATACCCGTTTTTAATGAAGTATCAATTTTTACATTAATTTCTAAATTTAGAATTCCACGAAAAATTATGCAAAAAAAAAATCCTAATTTGTAGCGTTCAAGGTTAACAGAATACTTGTTTAAACTGCTTGAAATATTTGCACAATGTAGTTTGAATAGTAGTTTTGCATAATACGTCTAACCACATTATTGCTTCGTTTAGAATTCCACGAAGTGCGATCTGATTTTGGGAAAAAAAGACAGTAGAAATCGATAGGCAATCAGGACGCAGGTTTAGTTAAAACTTGAAGGTAGGTGAATATTCTTATTCATTTATTTTTGTTGTTTTTTGTTTTGTTTTTCTCCATATTTACTTATTTGTGCAATCCGATTTTTAGATTTATTGCAAAGTTTTTTTTTGTTTTTTTTTTCTGTATTATATATTTTCATGTATATTAATATAATATAAAAAGAAAAAACCTTTAAATCCGATTTCATTTTAACATTTTTGTTAAAGACTGAATTTCAACGTTTATTTTCACTATTTACAATCATAGAGAATAATACGAGAATAATACGCATTCAATTTTTACAACCATCTTAATATAAGATGGTTGTAAAAACTAAATGCGTATTATTCTCTTTGATTGCAAGTCGTGAACAAATATGTAAAAATGCAAAAAAAAAAAAAAAAAAAAAAATGCAAAAAAATAAAATAAAATAAATCAGTCGATGTGTGTTTGTGCGTGTGTGCGTGCGTTTGTGTGCGTCTGTTTTAATATTTATATATGTTTATAAATATTTTAATCCTGCAACATACACGTAACTGAAAGTGACTTAGCTTAAGCCGGGCCAGCCAAATGTGAAATCTGACAATGCTCGCTATTTTCGTGTTTTATAAATATTCCTGGTTTGCAAATCCAAATTTAGCCTGGTTAATTTAAAGGTTAATTGTGATAAACATAATTCATATGTTTTCCGTAAAGTTATATTGTCAGTATTTATTTTAAAGTTATATTGTCAGTATTGATAACTTTGCACCAAAACTTAATTATTCTTACGTATCCATTTATATATAATGGATAACGGCCAAGTTCGCCGTATATACTAACATTGCTTGTATTGGCTCTAAAACATTGAAAATTCTTTTACAATATTTCATGTGAATATGCTATTATCTTTTGATTTGCTATAACCCCATACTTAAAATGCATAAGATATGATTGAGCCTACAAAAGAATCAAATAATTGGCATAATAATTTGAGTTTTAAAACCATGTCTTTACAATTTATCAATAATGTGTTCATTCCTTTAAAGCCTTACCAGTAAAATGTTTATTATTAAGAGAAAAATTGCCTGTATAGCTGAACACTGTACCTAGGTAGTTATAGTGGTCTATTACTTCTACTGTCTGACCGTTATAAGTCAATTTTTCGTTGATAAAAAAACGCCCTCTTTTACTAAAGACAGCAATTTTTTCAAAATATAAAACGGCGTGGCGCGGAGCGAAATTAAATTAAAAAAAAAACAACGGGGGCACGATGCGAAAACACGTATATTAGCATGTTTTCGCTCCGCGCCCCCGCCATTTTAACTTGTTTATTATCGACTTTTCGCTTGGCGGGCTCCGGGACGAAAGCACGCTAATAAGCGTGGGCTCGCGGCGAAGTTTTAATAATTTAACTTCGCCAAGCGCTCCCGCTAATAAGCGTGCTTCCGTCCCTCGGCCTCGCTGTTTTATTTGTTAAATTTCGTTACGCACCCCCGCGGGGCGAAGTTTTATTTATTTTATCCGCTCCGCACCCTCGCTAATTAGCGTGTTTTCGCTCCGCGGCTCGGCTATTTTTTGACTTTTCGCTTGGCGGGTGGCGGAGCGAAAACACGAATGACTCACATCCGCCACCATCACTTTTGGTTGAGTGTTTGACATGCACATACCATTGTACTACTGTAGTCAAGTTTCTTGAAATATAATACAAAATCGAACCTACAACCTTCAATATGAAACTGAGTCTAGTTTTAGTTAGCAACATAAACCATGTTCATTGGTTATGCAATACTTAAATTTCCATAAGGTAAACATAGGTATCCGATAATTACCGACAAAATGTAATTGGATATTTAAATATCTCAGGTTAATATTGCCAAACAATACTGAAAGATATTTTTTTTTCTTTCCACCTATAAACATTCCACGGGGGTCATTGACGCAGATCATAAAAAAGTCACGTGATTAGATACTTTGTTAATAAATAGAAATACGATACTTTATTTTTTGTTAAATAAGAATAATTATTTAAACTTCCTATGGTGGCATATTTCTGCCACCAGATAATCATTTAACTTACGTAACTAGTTAACCTCTTAACTAACCAGTTAGTTATGTGGTTGACTAGTTACGTTACTAGTTATTTTTTTCAATAAATAAAAGATCATAACGGGAAATAAATACATGTTAGTGCCTGCAACTGCCATCCTTATATTTTACCAGCTTGATATTTAGTGATTATTATGGAAGCTTGAATTGACCCCGAGAGATGCCGTGGTCCGTGATAATTTGTATGTGGTCATGTTGACATATATTAGTGCGACATGGCGTGTTTTACCATGGTTTGGATGGGAAAAAAATATAATCTTGACAACACCTGTATCACAGCATGTCGACTTTACTTTTGTCTATCATAAAAGAGGACTGGAGCCTAATTATTATTCGGAAACTAAATCCCGCCCATCGATTAATGATTGACGTACTGCATAACTATATCGTTGATTTCATTATTTATTAAGAAAACAATTTTGGCTTTAAAGTATATCAGTCTGATGTTTATTTTCGATCTTTAATACATGTATATCAATTGAGTTATGTATAATACGTGCAATAACCTTTCTGGAAACAAAACAAGTTAAATTACTTAAGTGCTCTTTAAATAACCTTTCAGCTTAAATTTTCAATGAACATTTTGAAGGTTATATGAATATACATATATAAAATATAGAAGGTTGCTTAGCAAACACTGACTGAAATTATTAACTGGTATAACTGCTTGTTAAACACGCATATACAAACAAGCACATACTCAGATTAAAAGACCTTTCAAAGTCCCTAGCTAATAGTACTACAGAAATGTTCTTTAAAGAATGAATCATTCGATGTATTCAGATTTTAGTTTGGTGGGAGGGATTAAGTTTCCGAATATTAATAAGGTCTTTCCGACAGTACCCATGGTGTTATGATGTTGTGATATTTACCAAAAGCAGAGATATTTCAAGGCTTGTTGAGATGAACCAGGTTGACATAGCTGTTCACAATTCTCATCAACTCAATTATGGAGAAGATTATATGTCGACATGCATTAAAACAGACGTTGCCAAGACGTCTTTAATATCCCACCAAACAATGATAGAAGGCGTCATGTCGCGTGAAAATGTGTCGACATGCCGACACACGAGTTATCACGCTTATGGCTTCTAGGGGGTCAATTCAAGCTTCCATAGATTATAGTTACGTAACAAGTTAACCTCTTAATTAACTAGGTAAAAAGGAGGATAACTAGTCACGTAACTAGATAACCTCTTAACTAACTAGTTGATTAACAGGTTAAAAAGTTACGTAACTAGTTAACCTCTTAATTAAGTATTTTTTTAATCTATTCTATGGAAGCTTGAATTGACCCCCCGAGATGCCGTGGTCCGTGATAATTTATATGTGATCATGTTGATATATATTAGTGCGACATGGCGTGCTGTATCATGGTTTTGATGGAGAAATATAGAATCTGTACAACATCTGTATCAGACCATGTCGACATAACTTATGTCTATTATAAAAACAGGACGGGGACCATTTGAACGTCATAATTATTATCCGGAAACTAAATCCCGCCCATCAAGTAATGACTGACGTGTTTTTTAGTTTCCTTTTAATTTTATTTGAACAATACTATAACTCAGAATAATACATTTGGCTGCAAACTGAAATATCATTTTAAAGGTGTCCAAACGTCTTGATAAGTGTATATATAAACGTATATAAAATACTAGTATATGGTTGCTAACCAAGCACTGACTAGAATAATTGTCACGGTTCGGAACTGTTCACTATTTCGGGGCGATGATGTGTAAGCGGCCGGATAGCTCAGTCGGTAGAGCTGCGGTACGGTATTCCGAGGGTCCCGGGTTTGAGTCCCGGTCAGGCTGCACATTTTTTCACCCTGTGACATAATTTATTTGGTATAACTGCTAGTTAGATAAAAACGCATATACAAAATGCACTGCAGAAACGGACATATACCAAATTTTATATTAAAACACATAGACCTTTCAAAGTGTTCAATATGCTCTTCAAAGGATGAACCATTCAAAGATTTTGGTGTGGTGGGAGGAGTTAACTTTCCGAATATTAAGTGGGTCTTTCCGACAGTGCCCATGATGTAAATACGCGGTGATATTCTCCAAGAAGCAGATATAACAAGGCTTGTCGAGATAAAATACGTTGACATAGCTATTATTGATTCCCATTAACTCCATTACTGACAAAAAATATGTCGACATACCTTGAAACAAACGTTGCCCATACGTCTTTATTATCTCACCAAACAATGATAGAAGACGTCATGTCGCGTAAATATAAGTCGACATGACGACACACGAGTAATCACGAACACGGCATCTAGGGGGTCAATTCAAGCTTCCATACTATTCTCTAAAACCCTAATACAACGTCGTGGCCACGAGATAGCTAAGTCGTGGCCACGAGATAGCTAAGTCGTGGCCACAAGATACTATGTCGGCCACGAGTTACTAAGTCGTGGGAACGAGATAGCTAAGTCGTGGCCACGAGATAAGCAACCAATCAGAATACTTAACAACTTACTTTTACATGCAACATTAATCTTTGAAAATACTGAAGATATTCACTTTGAACTTGTCTTTAGGATCATATTAGAAAGCCCATTAATTTTGACTACAGCCCTATGTTGGGACAATTTTGTAACCGAATTGATCAGTTTGTACGTACTACTGCCTGTTAACCTCGTTTATACGAAAACATGAGAAGGAATAAGTCCTGGTTTATTAGACGCCGATTGCAAGCGGCGTCTAGTAGATGTGCATTTGTCCATACAGCAATGGGGAAAATTTTAGACTTGATTTTGTGTATTTCTTTTGTTTTATTTTTTTAATGCGTTTACTTAAGGTCGCCGCCGGAAAGTCCATATGGGCGACCGTACACTCAAGTCGGGCCATCCTAGAGCGTCCCGCCGAGATTTTTCGTCGATTTTTTCCCAGCTTTATCGGTGGAGGAAGACCCCAGGTGCCCCTCCGGGCATTATTTCAGGCAAGAGCGGGCACCTGGGTAGAACCACCGACCTTCCGTTGTTTTAACAAAATTACACTGTTTTCAAATTTTCTATTAAAATAGCTTTTATGATGTACAACATGCCACAGAGCTTTAAGGGATTAGAATAAACGTTTAACAGAAGTGATAGTGCCATGTTTGAATATCATATTCTTTTTATTATTATCTAATTTTATCTTCATGATAAATAATGTGCCAATGAGACAGTCTATAATCTATTGTCCTAAAACTTAACCGTTGAGAGAGGTGACAACTGAGGCAGTGTCACTTACTTCTGTCACTTAGAAGGGAACCAGGACAATTTTGATCAATATCACTTGTCGAGTCATTAAATTACAAGTTACAAAGCCTAAACCACGCCCAATATCAGAGAGGCGGTTCTCAATCAACTGTTAAGAAAGAACAACAAACTGCTTACTCTACGGCCTGTAATGAGAGATCACTGCAGAACAGTTTGTCCTCAAAATCATTCGAACATTATGCAATTCGTAAGAATATTTCAATGGCATATTCTCGGCACACATTGTCTTGAATTTATTTTAAGTATACCAATCATTTCAATTTTATTTGTTATCCAATTTATTTTGATTCGACCAGTCTTTGTTGCAACAGACAAACATTTGAGAATATTAGACTTGCCATTATTTTGTGAATGTATTCATTAGGTTCTACTTTTTCACAAAAATATGCAACTTTATTATTAAACAACGAGCACATACCGAGAGCATGGAGAAAAAATTGATTTGTGCTTCGGATATTCAACTGTAATAGAGAACGATTTTCAATGCTGATTGACTGTTCACATCATTTGGCGGCGTCTTTGATGTGCAGCATCAACATTTAACTTGTTTTATTTGGAAGGGACATTGCCCATGGACGGTACATAGCCTATAAGGTAAAATCCTTGCCTGATGAATTATTTAGAAGTGATAAGCCATGGTTTATATAACTAAAAAGATCATTGCACCTGATCAGTAGATGACATATAATAATTTCGAGGTCATTGGGTCAAAAATCAGAGTGACGCTTAGTAACTCGTGGCCACGACTTAGCATTCTCGTGGCCACGACTTAGTAACTCGTGGCCACAACAAAGTATCTCGTTGCCACGACTAAGTTAATAAAAATACACACATGTCACCTTTGTGCCACCGTACAAAGGTTGCATATGTGTGTTTTTATTTATCTCGTGGCAACGAGATACTTTGTCGTGGCCACGAGCTACTAAGTGGTGGCCACGAGATTGCTAAGTCGTGACTACAAGATACCATGTCGTGGCCATGAGTTACTAAGTCGTGGCCACAAGATACTATGTCGTGGCCACGAGATAGCTAAGTCGTGGCCACGAGATACTATGTCGTGGTCACGAGATAGCTAAGTCGTGGCCACGAGATACTATGTCGTGGCCACGAGTTACTAAGTAGTGGCCACGAAAAAGCTAAGTCGTAGCCACTAGATAAATAACTAATCAGATTACACCATTTATGTGAATTTCTCTAATTTACTAGACATATGCTATAGTACAAGGATGATACCCCTTCTTCACCAGACTGTAAAAGTGCCATTTATACAACTTATTGACTTGTCAATAATTTTACATTTAGCGTCACTGTGACCCTGATTTTTGACCAAATGACCTCGAATTTATTATATGTCATCTACTGATCAGGTGCAATGATCTGTCTTGGTTGCATTGACCATAGCTTATCCTTTCTAAATTATTCATCAGGCAAGGATTTTACCTTATAGGCCATTTACTGTCCATGGACAATGTCCCTTACAAATGAAACAAGAAAAGCATTGATGCAAAGCATCAAAGGGCGTCCAAGCAAGAACTGCAGCAAGTGAAGATGAACTAGTAGACATACGATGACAAGATATTCTTATAAACTACCAGAATTGTATATCACTTATGAATGAGCGGACGAAAGACATTGTTCATTATGAACTTTGATATTAGAATATTACTTAAATAGCAACGGATATACATGTATACAATCATTTATAATCCATATGTGTAACGCATGATCAACACGCACCACACTTGTGTAATTGTCCCTTATTATGTTATCGCTTTTAGCGAAGACCCCCTCTTAAGGTATCTGTTCACACTTAGTAAAATTATGACACTGGTTATATCATGTTGAGCATAATTGTTTATTATACAATAATTGTAATATCTATTAATTTTAATAAAAAAATACAAATTTTATGAATATTGTTTTATTTTCTTTTTTTTGTGTTTTATGTGCTATTTTAATGATTACTCTTTTTTATTAAAATTGTAAAATAATTTTAAGAATTCAATTGTCATATTGACCGACGATTATAAGTCAAAACCTAACTGGAAAAAGTCAGTAAATGATGGTTAATCTTTCAATATATAATATTGTTTATTCTTAAACCATGTACATTTTTATTTTTATTTATCATTTTTTAAATTATCAATCAATTGAATAATTAATAAAATCTAATTTGTAACTTTGAATAACTCCTCGGCATCTTTACTAAACATAAATAACAAATTAAATAAAATGTTTCAAAGTTGATAATGTCATATTAATACCATAAAAATGTACCTTTTTTCTCAATTATTGTACATATTTATTGTTTTTATCTCATACAGATAAAATGAAACATGCTATTGCTGTTGTTGTTGTTTTTTCTTTCGAATTGTAACGATATCAAACATCTACTCCAAAACCGGGATAGACCGGACAATAAACGTGTGGTACTATTCGCCGGTCACTAGTAAATCCCGGTCAAAATAGGAGTAATAAATAGATATATCTATAAATAGATTTTCAGAATATTTAGGTCACCAACTGATCATTCTAGGATACATGTACAACAATAACATACCATGATAACCCACTGTGTACTACAAAATGATAAATAAAAAACCCCGAAGAGCGCGATTTATTGACGGAAAAGGTTATTTCATTTGAAAATGTTTGCATTGCGAGATTCGCCAGTTCGCTATTCATTGTAACATATCGCTACATTTCATTCTTAATGAATAATCAAGCACCCTCATACCAATCGGAATGATCGGCTTTTATTATGACCGACTAAAAGGCTCGAGAAGTTGCTGTCGCCCTTTCACAAAATCTGATTTCATTCCATAAAAGGCGCCGCGCTTCGGCACGGACGCCATTAAACAAGGACTTATTCCTTGACATGTTATCGTATAAACAAGGTTAACAGGTAGTAGTGGCCACGAGATAAATGAAAACACACACACATGTCACCTTTGTGCCACCGTACCTTTGTGCCACCGTAAGCTAGTGTCTCATAAAAATCATTTTATTCCCGGCTTTATATAAGTACTTATATAAGGTTTATATATGAACTTAAAGTTACAGGTGTTCTTTTTACAATGACACTGAGATTGGTGTTCGGTGCATTCATTGGTCACTTCACCCGAACCCCCCCTTCCTCATTTACTGACTCTCTACAACCCTACTATCTCTTCTAAACAATGTAAACTGCTGAATTTATTTCCTTTGGAAAATGTTGTAATATTTGTTCATTCAATTTACTTAATGTCCCGCAAAAAATGAAAATTGAGACATAGTAAAGGTATACAACTCGCATCATTTTTCAGAGCTCATCTTAATGTAAACTCCACAGCTCTAACAATTTTTTCACCAAATTTTAAAATGTTGCTACAAAATAGTTGGAATTTAAATTACTGTTAAAGGAAATAAAGATGTCATTACAATAATTTTAATTTATCAAAATATTTGTAATCTCGAAGACCTCGCTATTGTAAGTCGACAGAGATGTGAAAAGTACCCGACTTAACGGCAGTTTATTCGAAATAATTGCGCATTTAAAAATGAAATGATTATTTGTAATATCTGTTCAATCGAATCATCATATGAAGATATAACGAACCTTTTTTCCAAGGTGTCAAATTATCAATACACAATGGAAGAATTGGTGCAGTAGATTGTTCCTCTTTATTTTGTAAGAAGTATTTTCAATGGTCTCTGTTTTCGTATGACAAATGAAAAATATTTACAAAGTAATTGTTGGAAGTCATTTATTGTTACAATAGTCGTAGGTTGCTATGGAAGTCACTGGATGCTATGGAAGTCTATGGTTGCTATGGAAAGTCACTGTTTGCTATGGAAGTCAATGGTTGTCATGATAGTCAGTGATTGTTG
>NW_026860530.1:0-15816 GCF_026571515.1 Ruditapes philippinarum | reverse complement strand
ACCCAAAGAATATAAATAAAAATGATATCTATTACATATGTTTCAGATTCGATGCTCCTGGTTGATATTATATACACCATCATAGCTGAACCAGGCAAACTCAGTCCACGAGTCGAGTTTATGAAAGACGGCAATAAGACGCAGGAAGTAAAGAATACATTTACACTCTATAAACAAAGAACGACGGGCCTATCAGCAGACGATCCTGACGCTACATTTGCTTGTATTTCTCATACAGCTTATTTAAAGGTTTGTATTTATTGATATATTAATTTCATTACTTAGGGAGTGTGTAACAGGGGTTTATTCTCGTCTGATTTGTTTTGACGTGGGGGGGAACCTTTTACTTTTTGTGACACTGTCTTTATTGGAACCTTATCTTATTGTAAAACTCAAGATTCTGGTTTGCTCTTGTTTATTTTCTTCCAGTAAATTTCTTAGTAAAAACGCTGTAACGAAAGTTGGTTCCACAAAATAATTTTATTTCAAGCAAAGCATATATCTATAACACTATCATCACAATAATATAATATCACATTAATATAATAAGAAAGATTTAATATTGGGAATTATACTCGCTTATGTCTTACAAATGAGAGGACATAGAACGGAATATCTATATAAAATTTGTAACTAAAAAATCAAAATTATTTAAGAGATTTTCTGTTAATATATTAAGATAAAAATATTTATACATGAAACATTATAGAACATTGTAGAGAAATATTGTATATTGAAAACATTATTAATATTGAAAAACATTATACCGAATCTTTATTAAGATAGAAAATATTTGTAATCTTAGTAAATAACAAAAATTATAAATATGAAAATAAATTAATTTCTTACCTGTAACGAAAGTTGGTTCCACAAAATAATTTTATTTCAAGCAAAGCATATATAAAAATGAACCCTAGGTTTACCCTTATATATGCTTTGGTTGTCAAGCTTGGTTTCCATGATGACCATAGCAACTTAATCCAGACAGCAATGAACCAACATGTTACAGGACAACAAATTTAATTACCTATAAGGTGTTAACAACCTTTTATCAATTTATAAATACATTGAAAAGAAACATAAAAGGGATATCACTAATTCTTATACTTAAGGGGTATTTGTTAAACAATATGCTTGTAAATAAATTTTTATAAACATAATAAACTTTTATAAACATTATATTCATCAAACTACATAAAAAGAAATAACAGTACATAATAAATGATTAAAAGAATTTATGCCTATATACAACAACTACATTAAAAGCAAAACATGTACAAAATCGTTGTTAATGATTCCCCTGCCGAATAAAACAATGCTCCTGCATTGTAAGGGATGCAAAAATATAAGTCTTATGTGTAGGAACAATTTTATACAACATATTTTATATAAGTTACAAAAAGTTACACAATGTGATGAACTTTGACAAATGGTTATATGAAAAGATGAAGAAAACATGAATTGTTAAGTAAAACAATGCTCCTGCATTGTTATCTAGAATTTTTTTTTTCAAATTTCAGAAATGACACCTGACAAATGTTGAAATGAAAAAATAACACATGAGCTAAACATGAAATAACACAATTGATATATCATTATAATACAACATATGCAACAATTATAATATAGTTCATAGGTGGCCTCCATGAAGTTGGGAAGTTTCAAATATTTAAAAGTGGCTTATATAACTTTGAATACATACAAGCAGTGTGTAATGTCACATGGGAGATAACCCTTGACTGGTTAATTTATTTTTTTTATACTGTAATGATATTTTAATTAATTCAAACAAGCAAATGACTGTTAAAGCAGAACTTATGATAAGTATTTTTATGCCATCTACAGTTGGTGACCATATGTCAGTTAATTTCACTGCCTTTTGAACACAATTAATTTCTGAGGTCTTTTCTTGTTATTATTATAAAATTTAGCATGATAATCTTCTCTCATTTTGGCAGGTACTGATTCTTGCAGAACCCATGCATTATGAAGGGAATCCAAATTTACATATTTAATTCTATAATAGTTGATTCCATTTTGACGTTTGAATTTAATTATCCTCTCAGGGACAAGAGGAGCCGGATTAATGGTGTCACTTACAATAGTTGGTGTTGTATTATTATTATCATTATTGTGTACAGTTTGTGTCCCAGATTCTTGAAATGGTTTAAATCTGTTTGAATTGACAAGTGACTTCATGAATTTGCCATTTTCAACCAACCTAAGTTTAAATGTATAATTTGGGCCTTTTTCTACAATTTCATAGGGACCAATAAATTTCTTAGAGAGTTTCTTTGTGAGACCTGGTTGTATGTTTTCTTTTCGTACTAATACCTTCTGACCAATCTCGTATTGTGGTTCTTTACTGTCACGATCATAGTATTGCTTTTGCTTTATTTGCTGCCCTAACCGGTTTGATTGAACAATGAGCTCTGTTAACTTTAATTGTTGATTTAAATTATCTACATGTTGTTTAACATTTTGTGGCAAATTTTCTTTAGGAATTAAAGAGGTATCTATTGGGAGCCTCATTTGTCTACCAAATAGCACTTGGTAAGGGGTAAACCCAGTAGAAACCGAAACTGAATTCCGAAAAGCCATCATAACTGAAGGGATGCAATCAGACCAGTTATCTTGATTTTCATTGCTTAATGTTCTTAAAGCTTGACCTAAGGAATGGTTTACTCGTTCAACTACACTATTGGTTTGAGGGTGGAATGAAGAAGTATGGTGTCTAGTGACCTGAAACTTTTCACATACAGCAGTTACTAATTTAGATAGAAAATTGCTCCCTCTGTCAGTGACAATAACATCTGGGGCACCATATCTACAGAAAATTTGTTCATACATAATTTTAGCAACTTCAGTCGCTTCTTGTGTCTGCATTGGGAAAGCTTCACACCAATTTGAAAAAGAATCAACAACAACTAAAATGTAACGGAATTTCTCCTTTGTTACTGGAAGTGGTCCGACAATATCCAAATGGATTCTACTAAAACTATGAGGTGCCACAGGAATTGGACACAATGGGGCTTTATGATTACCATAGTGTCGTTTAGACACTTGACAATCTTTACAAGTTGCTACATGGTTTTCAATATCGACATACATTTTTGACCAGTAATATTTTGATCTGATGGCAAAGTATGTCTTATCAAAACCTAAATGGGCATTTCCATCGTGATATGAAACAATAACATCTTCCCTTAAACTCTTTGGAACAACAATTTGTGTAAATGGACTTATATTACGTTGCCTTTTCTTGTGCCTAGGTTCACATATATGATATAAAACATTGTTCTTAACAAGATACTGCTCTGAAAGGTTGACAATAGATTTTCTTAATTTGACCTCTGAGGGCAGCTTATCATTTACAAGGTAGTCTAAAAGTGGACGTAATTCCGGACAGTTCCATTGTTCCTTTGAAATATCAGTACTTTCATTATTAATGATTGGGGCATTGGTTGGTTGAACATCTGAGTCTTCATCGTCTAATTCAATGGCAGATAAAATTGGAATTTCCTCACAAACAGAACTATAACAGTAATCAAATTCGGCCTGCAACACTTGTTTCGAATCAATATCTATACCATTACAACTTGCTAATTGAGGATATTCACGCCTACTAAGACCATCAGCATTTGAATTCTTGGTACCAGACTTATGAACTATTTCAAAATCATACCCTTGAAGTTTAAGTGCCCAACGACCCTTTCTACCATTAAGGTCTTTCAAACTTTGGATGTATTTCATTCCAAGATTGTCAGTATAAACAGTGAATTTAGAACCGGCAAGGTAAGGATGGAATTGTTTAATTGCATCAATGAGAGCTAAACATTCCTTTTCATGAATACTCCATTTAAGCTCATTATTTCTTAAGGCCCTCCCGCCATAAGCTATAACCCTTTCACGGTTTTCTTCATCAACTTGCCCAAGAATAAAGCCTATTGAAGAATCTGAGGAATCAGTTGATAAAACAAATGGTTTGGACATATCAGGAAACACAAGAATAGGTGATGATGTTAATTTCACCTTTAGGTCATTAAAAGATTTTTCACATTGCTCTGTCCAACTAAAGTCATGCCCCTTTTTCAACAAATCATTCAAAGGTCCAACAATAGCTGCAAAACCAGCTATAAATTTTCTATAGTAATTGCATAGACCAAGAAAAGCCCTAACATCCTTTTGATTTTTAGGCCTAGGAAATGAGGTAACTGCTTCAATTTTACTTGGATTTACTTCAATACCATTCTTTGAAAACAAATGACCTAAATATTCAACCCTTTCTGTTGCAAATCTACATTTCTTAGGCTGAAGCTTCAAGTTAGCATCTCTAAGCCTATCAAAAACAATTTCCAAATGTTTTAAGTGTTCATCAAAATTTGATGAGTGAATAAGAATATCATCAACATATACCAATGCAAACTTGAAATTTATACCCCTCAGAACTTGAGACATCACTGTTTGGAAAGCAATTGGTGCATTACGCAAGCCATATGGAAGTCGTTTAAAATTGTAACTGCCATTGTGTGTTACAAAAGTAGTCTTATGCTTAGTTTCTGGGTCTAAAGGAATTTGGTGAAAACCACTTTTCAGATCTAACACAGAAAATATCTTGGATGAATTTTCACCTACAGAATCTACAACATCTTCAAACCTTGGTAGAGGAAAATTTATAGGTTTGGTAACTGCATTTAATCTCCTAAAGTCTATAGCAAACCTAAACGTATTGTCCTTTTTAGCTCGACTATTCGATAAGAATAAGTAGAGCTATTGCAGTCACCCGAGCGTCGGCGTCGGCGTAACCACTTATGTTAAAGTTTTTGTAATAGTTCAAATATTTTCAAAGTCCATAGACATATGGCTTTGAAACTTTGCACACTTGTTCACCATCATGACCCCAACCTGTAGACAGGAGGAGGTAACTCTATCAAGCATTTTGACAGAATTATGCCCCTTTTTTGACTTAGAATTTACGTTAAAGTTTTTGTAATAGTTCAAATATTTTCAAAGTCCATTGACATATGGCTTTAAAACTTTGCACACTTGTTCACCATCATGACCCCAACCTGTAGACAGGAGGAGGTAACTCTATCAAGCATTTTGACAGAATTATGCCCCTTTTTCGACTTAGAATTTACGTTAAAGTTTTTGTAATAGTTCAAATATTTTCAAAGTCCATTGACATATGGCTTTGAAACTTTGCACACTTGTTCAACATCATGACCCCAACCTGTAAACAGGAGGAGGTAACTCTATCAAGCATTTTGACAGAATTATGCCCCTTTTTCGACTTAGAATTTACGTTAAAGTTTTTGTAATAGTTCAAATATTTTCAAAGTCCATTGACATATGGCTTTGAAACTTTGCACACTTGTTCACCATCATGACCCCAACCTGTAAACAGGAGGAGGTAACTGTATCAAGCATTTTGACAGAATTATGCCCCTTTTTCGACTTAGAATTTACGTTAAAGTTTTTGTAATAGTTCAAATATTTTCAAAGTCCATTGACATATGGCTTTGAAACTTTGCACACTTGTTCAACATCATGACCCCAACCTGTAAACAGGAGGAGGTAACTGTATCAAGCATTTTTTTTACTATCAAGCACTAAGAATAGTCGAGCGTTGCTGTCCTACCGACAGCTCTTGTTCTTACAAAGTATGACTGGAGCTGCCCACATTGAGTCTGACGGTTCAATTATGTCGTGTTCTAACATGTCATCTACCTGTTTCTCAATCTCTTGTTTAACTTGAGGAGATACTCTATAAGGAAATTGCCTTTGAGGAAGAGCATCGCCAGTTTCAATTTTGTGTCTGTGTAACTGAGTGCACCCCAGTTCAGAAGAGTCTAAGGCAAACATATCCCTATTTTTAACAATAAAGGACTTCAAGTGGGATCTTTGTACAGGAGTCAGACTAGTACTATTGACCTCAATACCAAGTTCGTTTAAAACTGATTCTACCTCTGCCTCAGTAACAGAATCTACAGAGTTTACATTATCAACCAAACAACCATCATCATCATCATCATCAGAAACATCTAACAGTTCATCAATTTGTTTGATTGTAGTTTCATCTATACCTGTGCGAAATTTTCTGCACGGAAATGGGGCGGAATACAAAGGCAGATTCCGCCCAGAAATTTAAATTCTCCACCGAATATACAAGTGTTAAACCATTTGCTTTTGGCACGGATTCCAGCCGGATTCCAGGCGGAAACGGGACGGATTCTGGGCGGAATTGGGACGAAATATGCAAATGAGTTGGGGCGGAATTTTGAAGCGGAATTTTGGGGCGGAATTTTGAAGCGGAATCTTGGGGCGGAACTTTGGGGCGGAATTTCGGAGCGGAATTGTCGAACAAGATTCTGGGCGGAATTCTGGGACAGAATTCAGGGGGCGGAATTTTATAAGTTTAACATGATCACATATTTTGGATAAAATTATCAATAATGTATCACATTAAATTTTCTTTCACAAAATTTAATTTAAAAAATATCATATCCTTTAGTCCAAATACAGAATAGAATACCCTACATTCACTATAACACAAACAGTCTTTTTCTAGCTGCAGGTTTTGGAATCTTAGAATCCAACACTTTGTTTTTTTTGCAATTATTTTGCTGGAAGGTTTCAATCATAAATTTGTTTCAAATGTTTCTGATTATTTAAATTACTATTTCTTTAATCCATGTCTGTTTTAAGTCCACTGCCTGTGTTTCCTAGAACTTCTTGTGGTTGTGCTCACCTTTAATAATAAAATTCATAATTAATTAAACAAAAATTTTGTAATGAATTATGTTTTATTGCATAATTATATGCAGTTATATTTTATATTTTTTAATAATATCAAATTTTATGATTCAAAAGTATTGAATATTAACTATGCTTATAAAGCATATTCAAAAATACTAAAAAAGCAACACAGAATCTTATTCAATTGCACAAGTGTTTAAGAATTGCTCTGTATAAGAATTAATTGACCGCTTTATTTTTGACACTATTTATTACTGGTTATGTATTTTTCAAGGAAAGATGTTGAATAGTTAAGTATAGAGATTTGAAAATATTACCTTTTCAGGATTAATACTGCACATCATTATTAAACACCTGGCATCTCACAGTCAGCATTTAAGTCCCTGAGCAGCCTGCAAATATGAGTGTAAAATGTAATTTTAGATTGTTCCATTGGAAACACAACACATACATGTAAAATAATAAATGATTAGGATGACCCTGTTCAACTGTACAAAACTACTGATTGTACCATTTAGTCCTATTTAATCAAATTTATTTAATTTGTTTAATTTCCAGGAAATGAAATATACTTACATGCTATTTATACAATATACACAATCATTATATATAAAAAAATCATTGAATAATTTTTATCTTGCAAATAATACATGTATTAAAGATTTAAAACAATTATCAGAAAGAAAAAAACAAATGTATGAAGTTGAAAATATTAAAACAACAATGACCTCTTGTTACAAATTTTAGTTGGCTACTTAGTATTGATAGTTTTCATATAAAATTAATGTAACTAAAGGTTTATAATTACCTGATTATGTTATACATCTCCTGGTCCCATGTTATCATACCAATTACTTTAACACTTTGAGATCTTAAACAAAACTTTATTCCAAAATTGTTAAAATATCAAGTACATGATTCCTCTGTAATTTGCACTCTTTTTGCTGACCCAGATATCTTAGAATTCAAAATTCACAACAGTTTACTGTATAATTTGACCGGTCCATCATTATGTAAAACAGGGTTAATTTACTCATCATCTTAACTTTCATTCATTGAATGTAAAAGAAAAATCAAATAACAAATAGATATTTATAGATTTTAAAAAACAATTACAAATTTTTGTACAAAAACATTGCAATTATGTCCTAGACAAATTCTACATATGCAATTTATAATGTTATCTCTCCCCAAAATAATTACATGGAACAGCCTGATCTGTTGGAATGACCAGTCATGCGTAGATAATGGGAAACTGCTGGTCAGTAGAGTTTTATCAGAGCTCTGATCTGTGTAGTGTAAAATCTCAGTGAATATACATGCAGTATTTATTTACCTATGGTAAATAAAAGCAATTATTGGGCATACTGGTTGATCAATTTTATATAGATTAAAGGGGCATAATATATGAGATTATTTCATGCACTGTTTTGTTTTTGTTTATTTTTTTTAAAACAAAATCATGAATTCTTAGAATTTAAAATGGCAAGCACACTTATAATCTTGTCCCGATGTGACTGCTCTATATTCTATATTCTATAGTATATTCAAATTTAAAAAGCATTCTTATTTTAATGTTGCTTTCAGATGATGTCCTAAAATCATATTTAAAAATTCATAATACAGTAAATGTATTATAATACAAGCTGTATGAAAAATCTTTATATTATAAACTTAAGCATTTTGGAGGTGAATGTTTTCAAGTTCTACACTAAGATTATTACAGTTGTTTTTCAGTACAAAAAGTATAAATTAGTCTGACAATGTATCATTTAATGCCACTTTTTTATTTAAAAAGAAGGCCTATTTCAATGTCTAAAAAAAAAAATATATTAATTCTAAAAATACACCTGTAATTATTGGTTCAGCAAAAAAAAAATAAGTACAGTAGTAAAATTTCAATGTCTGCAAGTGCAAAAACAAGAGTACAATTATGATTTGGACATCTTATATGTGAAATTCTGTTCAAAAAAAATGTTTAAGTATAGAATTCCGCCCATAGTGAAGACTATTCCTTTCCAAGAAAATTTCAAAGTTGAAAATTCTGTCCAAGATGAAATGTTTAAGTATAGATTCTGCTCAAAATAAAATTCCAGCTGGAATTTTTCTAGTTTTCCGCCCAGAAAAGTGAACAAAATATTTTTCTTGTGAGACAGAATGGTAGGATTTTGCGTTTCCGTCCCTGGTCCGCCCAGAAATCACTGATTCCGTGCCAATTCCGTGCCAATTCCGCCCAGAATCCGTGCCAAAATTTCGTACAGGCAGGGAAAAGTTTTCCAATTACTGTATTTGCCCTAATTTTAATCTCAAATGGAAATGGATTCATCAATCTACAGGCTGCATGCCCATGATCAGACTTCACAACAGACCTAGCTACAGCAACATTTGTATTTGAAATAGAATTCACTGGCTCAACCAATGCAACATTATTATGACCAATTCTAGATAATTTAACTGGCACCAGCACTTCAGTATGGGGACTTAATTTCACAAATTTCGTAACTCGTGCTAATCCAAGATGACTAGCAGAGATAAAACTTACTATAGGAATGCCATCTTCACTTTCAAAACTTGATGTAGCAAAATTAAGTTTACACTTGTGAGATTCTAAAAAGTCCCTACCAACAATCAGATCTTGACTAATATCCTCCAAGACATGAAACCGATGACAAAAATATGTGCTACCAATTCTAACCTTTAACAATAAGGAGCCTTTAACTTCTATAAGTTTACCACTAACACCTTTAACATTGGAGTAATTTGTCGGAGCCAGTTTGTTGTGATTTATTCCTAACTTTCGTAAGAGGGATTTTTTTATGCAGCAAAGACTAGCACCAGTATCAATCAAAGCTTTACAACTAACATCATTTATATATACGTTGAAAAGAAACATAAAAGGGATATCACTAATTCTTATACTTAAGGGGTATTTGTTAAACAATATGCTTGTAAATAAATTTTTATAAACATAATAAACTTTTATAAACATTATATTCATCAAACTACATAAAAAGAAATAACAGTACATAATAAATGATTAAAGGGATATTCAGGCAAAATAATGACAAAAATATTAAAATGATCTTATGTACTCAAATCACGCTAAATGACTTTTCTGGAAGTTTCAGCTTGAATTTCTGTTTAAATTCTATATATTTTGGGCTTGAAGCATAAATATATCTACATATAATGAACAAAATTTAGACGCCAATAGAATCACCAAATAGTTTTTAAACAAGTCAGTTGACTTGAACAAACCCTTGAAGTTACAATAACAGATATTGTGGATATTGTATGATTGAAACAAGCCAAAGTCATTCATTTGACATGTTCTTTAACGTTTCCAGAGTTCACTTTGACAACTATTGTGAAATGCTAGTGCTCTAACCTGACCCACGCGGGTCAAGTTAGGAAACCATCATTTTATTCTTTATATGGAGAAAAGTTTTGTTCCTTTTACTGTCTAAAGTATTCATTTTGAGGGCATTTACAGAGTAATGAATTAAAAATTCAAAACTAAGAAATGAAAATTTCGCCTGTGTCTCCCTTTAAAAGAATTAATGCCTATATACAACAACTACATTAAAAGCAAAACATGTACAAAATCGTTGTTACAAGTGTGTGACAGGGTCCATCATAAAAGTTTAAGCTTTACCATTCAAAGTGTATGTAGAGCTCTGTAATGGATCTAATAAAAATAGCAGTTAAAAAAGTGGTCGTTTTGGGTACAAATTTGATGACTAATGACCATTTTATACCTTTACTGAATGACAATTTTAAAGCTTTTTTTTGAATTCTTACAAGGCATTAAAAGTTATTCAAATGAAAATATCACATGGAGATGGACTTGCGTATTGGGATTATAATATGTATGTAAAAGAAAGAAACCATGAAATTGTCCAATTAGTGCAGTAGTGGGTTAATTTCTATTAAGTTTAAGAAGAGTTTACCAGTTATCTGCACTAATGTGACGAATTAGTAACTGTATTTAATTGGTAAAGGATAAACATAATAAACAGGATCCATTATTAACATCATATTTAATGTCATTATTGCATGTTAAGTCCATTTGGAATCTTTGTTGTATATTACAACATTTATATCATGATTTCTTCATTCTAGACTCCTATAATTGACGTATGGTCGGCCATTGAATTTGGCATCAACTTTGCACTACCAGAGAAAGACCCCCCAGTGGCATCATCTCCAGATACGCTCCCGGATATCAATGAATTCCCAATACTTGATGCAGGAATAAATTCTGTCGAAAATCAAATGGTTATGACCCAGGTAAGAAATATTTTACAGTCATACCTGTTTGTAATGAGAAATGTAAAAATTGAAGCAAAAACCTACCTGTCAACGTTTGTTATGCAAGCACATATGATATGGAAAAGCGGGAGGCCTATTGATTGGAAAATATCTCTTTATATAATTCTGAACGGTTGTTTTCTGTTAATTATAGGTGGAGTTTCTCAAAAAATGTGGCGATGACCAAATTTGCAACAGTAATTTACAAATGAAAGTATCACCAAAACTGAGAAAGTAAGTGTTTTACATATAGTAAGAATATAGTTAAGATTCATGGTGATTGTTGTCAAACCGCCGTGATCAAACAGTTCTTCTTCGATGCCGAATTGGACACACTAAAATTACCCACTCTTATCTCCTCACAAATGACAATGCCCCTTTCTGTGTAGGTTGTAATGAAAATTTTACTGTCAAGCATTTTCTTCTTGAATGTCATGATTTTTCACAGGCCCGTAATAGATTTTATTCTGTAAATTCACTCAAAGAACTTTTTAATACAATTCCATCAAAAAACATAATTGATTATTTAAAAGAGATAAACTTGTATTCTAGGATCTAATTGGCTCATTTTTATTGTCATTTACAATGTTTTACATAATATTTTAGCCTATTATAGCATTCGGCACGATATGGCCAGTTATGTGTTGACGTGCCGTAAAATCCAAACAAACAAACATGGTGATTGCTTATAAAGAAAACATAATTATATCTGCTGAATATGTGTGTACAGATAATGAATTTGCTAGTAATGATCTGGATTATCCAGCACAAGACAGTTTGTTGGATATGGCTTGACAGGTTGAAAAATGTCATCAATAAACTATTGAATAACTTTTATTTGATTGTTTGTTTTTACAACACACCAATTTAGTATAGGTCATATGGCGCTGAAACAGGAAAGATGATTTTGGCTAACCCTGGGTGTTACAATATTCAAAGCAACACCAGGAATCAGAACCACCCCACCTGATGGAGCTTGCAGATGCTTCGACTCCAGTTATTCAGTGCCATTTAGTTGCCTCTTAAGATCACACAGAGATAAACGGTGGCCACATTTCTGATGCCTCAACCATTAAAGACAACCCCTCCGCCACAAGGGGATTGCATAAGTATAAGATTAATCATTACTCATTTCCTGCCAGGTCAATACTGGAAAAGAATAAGGGTGATAATATTTTGTGTGAATGTAATAAAACTGTTTTTTTGTTCGCAATTTTTCTAACCATTTATATTATTCATTAGGGATGAAGATGGCAAACTAGTTTTAGAGATTGGGAGATCCGATATTGTTCGTGTAGAAGTGGATATAGAAAACATGGGGGAGATTGCGTACCAGACCGAGTTTTACCTGTCTAGACCAAAGAGTCTTACCTGGCAGCAGTCCGACCCCGTAAGTTTATTAAACCTTATAATAATCATCACCTTAAGTGCAATTACTGATTAACGGCTATAAAATTTAGAAGGACTTATACCATGATTGCATTAAGGCGACAAAATATCATTCTACAAAAGTCATAGTAAATGATACAACTTGACTCACAGCTGCTACAACAAGACCTTAAAGGGACTCCACTGTTTTTTCAAGATGACTGGACTAGAAATAATTGTTAGGGATTAATGTTAGAAATTGTTCGAGATTAATGTTCCATTTGAAACAGATCTAGACCATCTTGTGTGCAAAATTTCAGATAATTTGTTCACTCTCTTTTTCCGTAATGATTATTTACATTGTGAAAAACCACCCAAAATTAAAAAGGGTTGGAACTCTGATCACTTAAATCAGACTAAGAACAGCACAAAAATATGATTTTCTATTATTTTTTTTTCAGTAAATTTTATAATTATTTGTTGTGGATTTTTCTGTTTTAAGTGCCGCAGTTGCCAGCTGGTCTATATAAGAAATTAAAATTTTATGTTTTTATGCTTTTGAACCTCAGTGGAGTTCCTTTAAAATACAAAATCATAATGTTGCTGGAAGATTGTCAAGTGAAATTAAATATATAGCACAAACTTAACATGCAAAGGAGTAGTAATGGAAGTTACAGGATAGGTACCATATCAAACCATATTTGTAAATAATGACAATTTTAGAATGTTTCCATTTTCGTAAAAAGCTTAAAAATACAAATTTTATAGCCAATTGAAATTATATCATAAACTTATGTGAAACAATGATTTAATTTTCTATTTAACAGAAAGACATAGGCTGTGATGTTTACAATGACACTTTAATCAAGTGTCAGAGTATTGGAAGCAAAGACAATGGGAATCCATTAAAGGCAGGGGCAGTAACTGTGTTTGCATTACTTTTCCAAGTTGACAGGAAAGCTATAGCAACTGTAAGGTCCATTCAGCTGACCGCATGGGTCAATACGTAAGCATTCTACGTTTTTACTCAATCCTGTAAATTTGCTTCGGGTAATTTGCTACAAAAATTTGTCCAGAAACAGCGTTTGAATATTTTATCGTTAATCTGTAAAAGAGTTTTTAATATGTATTGCAAATTCATCAGTATTTTCAACCATTTGTTTTCCTGTTGAATATATGATTGATTGGTAAAATTAATTTTCATGGAATGTTTATATTATTGTTGGCCATTTGCTCATGTGTATGTATCATTTAACCTGATCTTAAGTGAATTTAAAAAAAAATTATAATAACTAAGACAACAAAATGCGCTACTTTTTATTACATCATTTAAATATTGAAATTAATGACATTGTTTTGATGTTTTATGCTTGGTTATTGAATGTAGTTACTTCATGAAATGTAGCACTACATTACATTACATGTGTGCAATATAAGGTATTATCACATATACTTTAGTGCCGCAGTGTAATAAACCCAGGTAATAAAATGATATTACAGAAATGTAATAATACTTTGATGTGACATCATTTTCGTTATATACAAACATAGCATTAAAGTGTGCTCATGATAGCATTACACTATAGGTGCATCAATGTAAAAAGGGACTCTCTATAACTGTGAAGCGTTCAAATTTTGAATATGTGATAAACAGAATCTTATATTCATGCACATTTAATACTAAAGTTATAATATGGTTTCATTCAACTCATTCAATAAATTTAGTATTAAATCTACACTCATTCAATATCCTCTATATATTTAATGGCTATGTAACATGTATAACAAACAACGTCATGAAAGTAATAAATCCTTTTTTTATTATTTTTTTTGTTTTCAGAACGAGTGTTGAAGTAACACCAGCTGCTGACAAAGTTGTAATACCTATAGTAGTTTATGTAAATGCTGATTTACAAGTGTTTGGGTAAGTGAGCATACTGTTAAACCTTGTTTGCTCAAATTCTGGATTCTGAGAACTTAACACGATCTTTATGAGATCTGCAAATTTTGTCATGTTGTATACAGACACAACAAATTGAAGTCCAGGATTTATTTAACTGACAGTACAAAAGTCTAGATTGATTGCTAATGATTCTTCAAATCCTATTTGTAATTTCAATCCAACCACACACTGTGGCAGTGACTATTATTCTGTATTTTAATATATTAAGTGACTGTATAGGAAATGAATAAATTATGATGTTTTAAACTTTTTGTTACAGAATTGCAGAACCTGACAGTGCCATCTTGTACTCGGGTGATGTTCGGGGAGAAAGTGCTATCAAAAACGAGTTTATGATTGGAAAATCTGTGAACCATACTTATACAGTAAGTCAAATTCTGTGAACCATATTTATTAAATCAATTTAAATCTGTGAACTGTATATATATATATATTAAGTAAGCATTATTGATATTTTACATGAAGTTGACCTCCTTGGATTAACAGTAATAACTCTGCAAACTAGACCCTGTCCAGACTTTACCAAAAGTCAGGTTTTCAGAGGATTCTGGTTTTCAGAGGATTCCGGTTTTCAGAGGGTCCTGTTTTCAAAGTTTTACTGTATACTTCTTACTGCTATAGGGGCTGGCAGTAGTGTATTATTAAAATGCTGTTTTTATTGTCACTTCTGACATTACATTGTTTTTGTTGTTTAATCAAATGTATGACAGTAAAGGTCGAGTCCTGTTGGTCAGTAAAGGTCAAAACTGGAAATTACAGTACATTTTGTTTAGTTATTATACACCCACACAATTGTGTTGCTGTTGTTTATTATCCCCTGCCGATAGAATCAGGAGGGGGATATAGTTTTGACGTTGTCCGTCTGTCAGTCGGTACGTCCGCACAAACATTTAAGGATGAGCTAACTTCCGTCCGTCTGTCCATCCGTCCGTCTGAATTTCGTTTCCGGACTAGTTCTCTGCAACTACTAGCTGGAATTCAACGAAACTTTATGGGAATCATCAATATCAAGAGGAGATGCGCATATCATCGCCTTGTTCCGGTCAGACACTTTAACTTAGAGTTATGGCCCTTGATTAGTAGGGCAGTATGCATATAGAGCAAAAATCATTTCCGCGCTACTTCTCTGCAACTACTGGCTGGAATTCAACAAAACTTTATGGGAACCTTCAATACCAAGAGAAGATGCGCATATCGTTGCCTTGTTGGGGTCAGACATTTTAACTCAGAGTTATGGCCCTTGATTAGTTATGCAGTATGCATATAGAAAAATATTTGTTTCTGCGCTACTTCTCTGCAACTACTGGCTAACTCTGCTAACTAATGAAACTTTATGGGATACAAAGAGGAGATGTGCATATAGTCGCCTTGTTTCGGTCAGACACTGCAAGTACTGGCTGGAATTCAACAAAACT
>NW_026860529.1:0-5627 GCF_026571515.1 Ruditapes philippinarum | reverse complement strand
TTTCCTCTTGAGTCGTTGATTCTGGTTGGAAATTAATTATTGAACTATTGTTAATGGAGTAAAAAAAATGATTATGTTTTTTCCTGGACATAATATATCCAAGATTTACTGTATTTTATTATTATCATAATTATTTTTTATTATGTATAAAAACATATCATTTGGTATGTTTGCATAATGATTGTTTTAAGATATTATCTATAATAAATCAATAAATCAGTGTTGACACAATGTTATTTGCTTTTATTATTCCACTGTTTACACCTATTTTCCATATATTCATGTCAAAATGACAGTTGTGTGCCTTAAATGTTACCAGAGCTATTTTTCTGTTCAGCACATTGAAAAGGTAATGTTTGGCTTTTGGACGGTGCAAGTTATTTTCGTTGCGCTTGATCATGAAATCCTTTCTACGGTCATTCGCACTGTACATCTGCTCTTGCATGTACTCAGTTCCTTGGAATATGAAGACAATTTGCAATTTACAAGTTGGTAAACTGCTTGACAATCTGCCCAGAAACGATGCGGGAGCTGAACTGTGCTCTGGTAAATTCAATGAGTACTGCCAGGATCCGGAGTAAAAACTATCACCATGCTTATAACATATCTTTTATCTGGTTATTTCCATTTTTAGCATTGCTAATCTATTCCAATCTGTTGGATATAAGTTTTATAAGTACTGATAATTGCATACTATACGCATTACCATATAATTAAAAGTTTATTATCGCGGCAAACAACAAATCTGTGGAATAATTCTTAAGTTAACTATTGAATATAATAATCTTTTTAAAGTTGTTTTATCTCAACCATTTCTCCAAAATGTATTCGTTACAAAAGCATGACTGACTGATTATTAGTGATTTAAGACCAATAATTTGTTTTTGTACACAATGGTGTATTACAAGTGTGGGCGGGAGACGAACATTCTCTGTTCGTATCACATGACCATTTGTGTAATTTACTAAAAGAAATTAATGAAAAATACAAAAATACACTTATGCAAATGTTAGACTATTATTAGTTTCATTGTATTAAATATTTACAGTGAGCCATTAAATTTGCATAGTTTACTGTACAGAACATGCATATAAAGTGGGAAAAAAAGATTGGTAAACTTCCGAGAAATAACAATAACGACTTACCACAATGGTTGTCAGAGCGCTTCTGATCGTTTAATGACATTTATGACGTCAAAACTTCACACGTTTATGTCTTCGTAAAAGTTTGACGTCATGAAATGACGTAATCAACATATCAATAAACAAACACTTGCGAAGTATAGGTTATGATAAGTTTTTTTAGTACGTATTTACAAAATTGAATTTAATTTTGTTAAGACCAATTTTGTATATACGTACTAATAAATTGGTCAGATGTTAAAGTTAAAGTTTATTAGTACGTATTTACAAAATTTAATAGGTCAGGCGCGGTTCGGTCGTGCGTTAGTAGTTTTTATCCCGTATTACGGCAGTAAGCCACATTTAAATTTAACAGAACATAGTCCAGCCGACCACATCATTTCAAGCAGTTTACCGGTACAAGCTGCCTTCACATTCGCCAGAAACTGAAACTTCTGTACATACCAGGGCAGAGGTAGGCCTACAGTGCGAATGACGTGTACGTACATGACTTCACAAAAAAGAAAAACAAAAACAAAAAACGATCGCTATTGAAATTCTCCAATAGAGCTGTGTTGCCAAAATCATAATATATTTCCTTTGCGACACATTCAGTCCAAATATGGTATTGATTTTGTTTTTTTATAAAAGCACCAGACTCCGCCATATCTACGTGTTGCTTGCATATATTGCACCATGAGTGGATTATGGCGGGGAACGATAAGATATAATGTATCTCTTTCTATACATTTTTTTTAAAACAATATTCCCTTCAAAAACCAAGAAGGAACGGAAAAGCATGAGAACAAAGATCAACAAGGCGACATTCATATAAAACTGCCCCCGACACAACCAGCCACACTCGCAGTTTATTCAAAAGGCACCGAACCAAAACATGGGAAATGACACAAGAATGGAAACCCGTTTAAGCAAATTTGTTAAACCGGTTTAATAATGATTATGTAAAGTACAAACATCAAAGGCTTATCAACCTTACAAATTATATATATTCAGCGTTCAAAGAAATGACATATTATATTAATATTAAATATCTGATTTTCTGTAATACGTACATTCATCTGTACAGGGGAGATAACCGATACAGAAAAACACAAAGTTAATGTAATGGTTATCCTATCGTTGGCTATGCTGTTTGTTATTCGCTGATAGAAAAAAATAGATATTGCATAGCTTTAATCATTTTCAGAATCAGAGGTGTTTACAATAATAAATTTCATTAGCATCTTTCATTAATATAATTTTATATGATATATACATTTATATGCATTTATTTATTCAACGTATAGACATTACGTATATGAACAAGTAGTGAAGCGTGACACGTGCTAAAAGATTAGAACAAAAGAATATGTATATGCTTGTGAGCAGCCTGAAATGACTTTAGGATAATTATGTTAATTGATTTTTGAAATATATAATTTACTTATACAGATATTTGATTCTGAGGATTATGCACTCAGGTGCATTCAGGTTTCATAGGACAAAAAAAGGGAAGTGTTCTGTAAATGATCATGTGTGATACAAAGATATAAGTTACATGGAAGTAAGTCCAAGTTTCATACCTTTTACTGGACACTGAATGTAAAGATACATTCAATGTGAATTGTACTCTTCCTTCTCGAATAAAGATAATATAAAACAGACACAACCAAGCACTGCTGCTTAATTGAGAACTTATTATAATAAAATAACAAAGTATAGTAAATTAATGGTTCGTTTTATTTAAAAAGAAAACGCATTTTAACGTATTGTTTGAATGCTACAGCGACAATTTAGATATAAATAAGTTCTGATAACATACATATATACTTCTCGTGGAATAGGTTCGTCAAAGTTAATGAAGGATATAAAACATAATAAAATTAAACACAATTATAACAGAAATTCATTCAAATGCATACAATACAACAGTACAGAAATTAAGCGATACAAATAGTTATTATTTCGAGTAAATGAATAAAATGTAAAAGAATCTTACCACAGCGTCTCAATTAATAATGAAAATAACGTAATGATAAGTTATATTTCTAATTAAAATTTTGTAAACATATCGAGTTCCATTTAACTAAAATATATGCAGCTACACTCGTGAGGGAATGAGAATAAAAACTAATTTAAGTAGCGGGAAAAAGGAAGGAAAGAGATATCAAAATCCAATATAAATAATTCATACAATACGACTAGACACACAATAAACAGTCCACAAACCGTGAATTCCCGCTAAAAAGCGTACGTTCCGACACATGTACAATACACTGTAACACCACGATAACAGACGACAAGATAACAAAAAAACAACAACAAAAAAACAACAATTGACGCATGCGCGGACATTAAACCGGTAGAAAGTTAACAGTAGCAGTGAGCAGTAGCAGTAGCAAAATTATCAAACGTGAAGTTGGCAGTAACAGTAGCATGGCAGTTGCAGTAGCAAAATTATAATACGTTAAATTGCCAGTAGCATTTAGCAGTAGCGCAGCGGTAGCAGTAGCACAGCAGTAGTAGTAGCAACATAATAAAACGTGAAATTGGCAGTAGCAGTAGCACAGCAGTAGCAGTAGCAAATAAGTAGCAGTAGAAATAGCACAGCAGTAGCAGTAGTACAGATGTGGCAGTAGCACAAAAGTAGCAGTAGCCGACAGTAGCAGTAGCACAGCAGTAGCACACAAAGCAGTAGCAGTGGCACATCAGTAGTGGCAGCACAGCAGTAGCAGAAGCGATAGCACAACAGTAGAGTAGCAAAGCAGTAGAGTAGCAAAGCAGTAGAAGTAGCAAAGCAGTATCAGAAGCAAAACAGTAGCACTGACACAGCAGTAGCGGTAACACAGCAGTAGCAGTAGTACAGCATAAGTTATAGCACAGCAGTAGCAGTAGCACAGTAGCAATAGCATAACAATAGCAGTAGCACTAGTGTAACAGGGTACAAAGTACTAAATTATATTTGTTTTATTTCAGGTATGCCTTAACACTACCTGAGTAGTAAACATTCAATATGATCAGTGTTTGTATCATGCTTCTTTCATTAACGTTAAGTATTATTTGAACACCTGAATGAAGTAGTCAGTCTGTAAAGTAGTCGTAGTTGTAGTTAGAATGATAGAGATTTGTCTTACTGTCTTTATGATAGTCCGTCTTTTTCTTCACTTACTTTGATTGACCTTTTCCCTATTATTAATAAATCGATAACCAATCAATCACAACACTTTGCAATTCTCCGCCATATGTAAAAAATGTAAACATATGCATACAATAGATACATACATATATATATACATATACATTTATTGCTTTATTGTGCTGAATATTGTATATATCTTTATAAGTGTACAGGTTCTAATGCGTGTACAGGTTTTTAATGCGTATCAATCTGAAACATGATAATTGTATTTCTTGTCATTTTTATATTTTGTATTTTGCTAATTTTGTAAAGTTGATATACATTTTTTATATATTTGTGTAACTGTTATGAATCATTTATTACAGGACCGTATCTGTCGTGATTATACTTTTATTGAAGACCAACTCTACCAAAATGGCCCACAACACTAGCAATAGGTTGCATACAAAACTTTAAAGTTTTAAAGATTTGTAGAGCAATCTATTTCAGGTGCTCCAAGCTGATATCATTCCTATTTTCAAAGTAGAAGAAGTGCCCATTTTGTATACAATATAAAAGTATTGCCTCCAAACTCTTGTCAAAATTGAAAGTCATGTACTGAAAGCATACTTACAAACCCAGGCTAAATGCATAATTGATATCATATATATCATGAATAGACATTTCAAAATATGACATTGGTATTTGTTGGGAAACTATAGTTGTTCAAGTTTATCTAAATTTTTCTTTCAACCAATTTTCATGTGAAGGACTTCCATATGTGAGTGTATAACACATAAATCAGTGCACTTACTATATTTATTCCAAGAAATAATTATGCAAATACAGAATAAACAGAAATTTAACTGTCTTTAAAATATTTCTAAAATAAAACCAGAACTGTAAGAACAAACTTATTTTTTGTAGAAACCTTTCAAGCGCAATAAATAATACATGTAAGAATGTAAATTGGAATGGATACATATAATGTAGTTGGCATTGAAAACAAGAGCCACTATCTATTTTGGGCCTTTCTCTGCTTTTTCTTATATAGGAAATCAAACACATCAGTTTGAGAATACTGTAGTACCTATAAGAGTACTCCTAGAAAACAAAATATAAATGTATAAAGTAAATTTCAAATTTGAATTTGACTGTCAACACATTTAAGTAAATGTCATAGTTGAATGATAAGTGTTCTTTTGTCAAAGAATGAATCAAATCTTAGACAAAAAGCAGTTATGACAATGTGAGCAAATTAAATTGTTTAACCTAGGAGGTAATAGTCAATTTTAAAGGTCAAAGTTATATCAGAATAATTCAACATGTTGGTTTTGTGTTTGTTTGTCCAAGCCTGAATCAAATAAATAACAAAGTAATAACAAAAA